>NC_063192.1:36004359-36074359 GCF_017589495.1 Alosa alosa | reverse complement strand
ATTGGCTACTGCCCCCTCGACTCCTCCTGATTGGCTACTCGGTAACACGGCCAGGGTTGTAGCCACGGCAGGACTATGCGGCCATTGTGTTCCCCCGACACATATGCATGCAAGTACACACACACACACACACACACACAAACAAGCACACACACATACACACGCAAACACACACAAACACACAAACAAGCACACACACACACACACACACACACACACACACACACAGACAGATCTAGGGAAGTATGCCCCTGATACACACACAGTGGAGCTCACACACACACACACACACACACTGATATGCATGCACAAGGACTAGGGAAGTATGCCCCTGCCCCACATAGAAAAGTGGAAAATTACTCAGCGCATGAGACAAGAGCACTGTTTCATTCTTGAGCGTGAAGCACGATGCTCACAGGGGCCTCTCTCCCTCTCTCTCCCTTTTCCTCTCCTTCTCTCTCTCCTTCTCTCTCTCTCTTTTCCTCTCCTTCTCTCTCTCTCTCACTCTGGGGACCTTCAGTGGCGGGTACTTCACTGTGTCATGGCCACAAAGGTCTTTGTCGTCAAGTTCAGGCATGATCTCTCACCTTTATGTAGTGTCTGTAATGTACCTGATTCAGTGTTTCATGTTTTTGACTGTGACTGTCTGAAATTGTTGTCCCTTTTTCAGTTGTTGGAGGGAGTGGGCCAGAGGTTGGGGTTCACTTTCTCAAAGGAACTGTTCATCCTTGGGGTTAAAACTCCAAAACAAAGGAACTGTGCACCTTCATGAACTTCTTGATTGGCCAAGCAAAACTGGCAATATGGAAGAGGAATCGGTTGGAGGAGGAGGGCCAGATTGTCAACCTTGTGGACATGTTTAAAGCTTTGGTGGAATTTCATTTCTCACAGAAATGGTGTACTGACAAGGGTCTGGTCTCCATTATTGATGGGGCCTTGGCATTTATGTGGTGATGTCATGGGGACTGGGGTGTGTGTGTGTGTGTGTGTGTGTGTGGGGGGGGGGGGGTTATACTGTAGTGTTTTAAGGTGGTTTTTGATCCATGCAATGGTTCAATAAAAGGGGTTTTAAAAGTCAAAAGTCTCTCTCTCACTCTCCCTCTCTCTCTCATGCAGAGCCAGTGCAGGTTTTCCTGACAGAGAGAGAAAGAGAGAGAGAGAGGGGGAGAGAGTGAGAGAGAGAGAGGGGGAGAGAGAGACAGAGAGGGAGAGAGAGAGGGAGAGAGAGAGACAGAGAGAGGGAGAGAGAGAGGGAGGGAGAAAGGAGAGAGAGGGAGAGAGGGAGAGAGGGAGAGGGAGAGAGGGAGAGAGAGAGAGAGAGAGAGGGAGTAATGTGTACCTGCTCATCTGCTGTGATCCCTTGTCAGATGCTCTTGGCCAGGATTCAGGATACATTACTAAGCACAACTCCACACTGTGCTTACCAGGCCATGAGGGGAGCTGTCTGTCTGTGTCTGTGTCTGTGTGTGTGTGTGTGCGTGCGTTTGTGTGTGTGTGCATGTGTGTGTGTGTCTGTGTATATGTGTGTGTGTCTGTATCTGTGCGTGTGTGTGCGTGTGTGTGTTTCTGTCTTTATGTCTGTGTGTGTGTGTCTGTGTCTGTGTCTGTGTGCGTGTGCGTATGCATGTGTGTGTGTGTCTTTATTTCTGTGTGTGTGTGTGTTTGCATGTGGAACATGCTATGGACCTGCATAGCCTCAAGGGCAGCCAAACCAACTGAAGTCATTTCACTAATCAGTATACAAGGGAAGGAACTGAAATGAAAATTTTGGCTTCATCTGTGACGAGACTGCACTTCCGAAAAGAAGTGCATTTTTGTCTTTGCCTTCAGAGAGGTCAGAGGGAGGCGTCAGTGGAGCTGGGTGGGAGGAGCTCTAGTAGATTGGCATCAGTTGGAGCTGACTGGCCCTCTGAAGTTGCGTTTGGTTCCGCTGGCAGTGGTTCAGTACTGGGGAAGTCAGCGACTGCTCTCTCAAAGCTGGGGTTTGTCAGAGAAGATGATTCACTTGTGCCAGACAGACCCATAATCACTTTGTGAAGGAAAAAAAGGAAAATATGGACGCGCTCTGGGGCAGTTGAGACGTTACCCCCTGCACTGTTCCTCTGGGGCAGTTGAGACATTAATCCTGCACTGCTGTTCTGGGGCAGTTGAGACGTTAATCCTGCACTGCTGTTCTGGGGCAGTTGAGACGTTAACCACTGCACTGTTCCTCTGGGCGGACAGCTTTCCTTCCTCATGTTGGTTCCCTGTGTGACAGATGAAAGTGGGTTTGCTCTGGCCCATAATGCACTGCTCTGCTCGGCCTATAGTTCTCATCAAGGCTGTGTGGATTTAGTGCTGAAATCTCACAATTTATCTTTCTATAGTAAGCAATCAAGTCCCCTGTGTTTGCCCTGTCCGACGCATAACAGGCCTTTGATATCAAGTCCCCTGTGTTTGCCCTGTCCTGTGTTTGCCCTGTCCTGTATTTGCCCTGTCCTGTGTTTGCCCTGTCCTGTGTTTGCCCTGTCCTGTATTTGCCCTGTCCTGTGTTTGCCCTGTCCTGTGTTTGCCCTGTCCTGTGTTTGCCCTGTCCTGTATTTGCCCTGTCCTGTGTTTGGCCTGTCCTGTGTTTGCCCTGTCCTGTATTTGCCCTGTCCTGTGTTTGCCCTGTCCGAACCATGTAACAGGCCTTTTGTCCGACGCCTTTGAAATCCACTTGTCCTGTTGTTTGTCTCAGTTGTCCAGCGGCGCTATGTGAGTGAGTGGGGCGGTCAGGCGATGAGATTATTCCCAATGAGACAGGTAGGGATTAGAGGAGCTGGTTTGACTGGACTGGACCTGGCTATGTGTGTGTGTGTGTGTGTGTGTGTGTGTGTGTGTGTGTGTGTGTGTGTGGTGTGACTGGACTGGACCTGGTTATGTGTGTATGTGTGTGTGTGTGTGTGTGTGTGTGTGTGCCGCTTGGCTGGACGTGCTGGTTGAAGGGCCTGTGCACACACACACACACACACACACACATTCACACTCACACTCACACACACACACACACACACACACACACACACAGACAGACACACACACACACTGTATCAAAAGGATCAGTGGGCCGCGCCGCACTTCAGGCTGACAGCTCGCACCACCGCCGGACCCTCCTCCGTATTTTGGGTACGTGGGGGTTTGTGTCTGGAGGGCCGCTCTCCAAACCTAACGAGGTGGGGAACTGAAACTGTGTGTGTGTGCGTGCGTGCGTGCGTGCGTGCGTGTGTGCGTGCGTGCGTGCGTGTGTGTGTGTGTGTGCTAAGCATTTTGAAACACCTTCCTGTTTCTTTTGTTCCTTTTCATTCTTTCTTAGTTTTTTCCATTTCTCCACTGGGCTGTGAACACGCCCACAGGATTCTTTTGTGCTGTTCACAGACCAGAGTGGATTCTTGGAGATGAATATGGCGGTGTGGCGTTTGGTGGAGAAAGAAGGAGATACTAAACATCTAGCGCCTTTACATGTCGCCCTGAATGACCAATCAAACGGCTCTGTTTGTTCATGTCTTGACTACAGTATGTGCAGATGTGTAAACATGAGCTAGTTCTTTATTACTCTCTTTAAAACTGATTTAATTTTATTACTCTCGTTTAAACTGATTTAATTTTATTACTCTCTTTAAAAC
The DNA here is from genome assembly GCF_017589495.1 of Alosa alosa. NCBI lineage: Eukaryota > Metazoa > Chordata > Actinopteri > Clupeiformes > Clupeidae > Alosa > Alosa alosa. The sequence continues at coordinate 36,070,715 of NC_063192.1, read as the reverse complement.
TGATTTAATTTTATTACTCTCTTTAAAACTGATTTCATAAAGTGGGATATTTCATAAAGTGGGATATTTTATAAGTGGGATATTTCATAAAGTGGGATATTTCTGGTGGTTGTTGAAATTGACTATAATAATCCTGCAGTTGAGAAGTGTCACAGTAACTCCTCACACTTCTGCTTCCAGCTGAGGCTGACTGCTGTGTGTGTGCACGTCGGGCGGGCGTGTGTGTGTGGGTGCGTGCGTGCGTGCGTGCGTGCGTGTGTGCGTGCGTGCGTGCGTGCGTGTGCGTGCATGCTTGTGGGTGCGTGCGTGCGTGTGCGTGCATGCTTGTGGGTGCGTGCGTGCGTGCGTGTGTGTATTTGTGCATGCGTGTGTGCATGTGTGCATGCTTGTGTGTGTTTTAAGCTCATGCTTTAACAACCTGTCCCCTAAGCACACTCTTGCTCATTACTGCGCCAATTACATTTGGACGTCTCAGAATAATTGAATTACGGAGGGAGCACCTAGCACTGTGTTTGTGCTTTTCCTGAACTCCCCCTGGTCTCTCTCCTCCCCCCTGGTCTCTCTCTCTCTCTCTCTCTCTCTCTCTCTCTCTCCTCTTCTCTTTCTTCTTACATTCTTTCTCTTTCTCCACGTTTATTTCTCTGTGGTGTACATCATCTAACTCTGTCCATTCCCTCCCTCTCTCTCTCTCTCTGTGGTGCGGTGGCTGGTGCAGTACTCCGTGTGAGCAGCATGGCGCGTCCAGGCCCCCGGTGAGTGCGTCCAGCGTGAGCTCGCGTGTGCTCCTGCGGCAGCAGCTGATGAGGGAGCAGCTACAAGAGCAGGAACGTCGGGAGCTCCAGCGCCGCCAGGCCAACTCCGCCTCCTCGCCCTACGCCCGGCCGCCCAACGCTGGACACACGCCCGCCATCAACGTGACGGCTTCGCCCGGCCTGCCCTCCTCTGCCCAGGTGCCCATGGAGGTGCTGAAGGTAAACAACAACAGATACATACTGACTGGAAAACAACAGATACATACTGACTGGGTAAACAACTACAAATACATACAACTACAAATACATACTGACTGGGTAAACAACTACAAATACATACTGACTGGGTAAACAACAACAAATACATACTGACTAGACAGACATCACATACATACTGACTGGACAGACCTAGAGGGAATCGACACCTGTGTGTGTGTGTGTGATGCTGTAGACCAGTTCAGTGGGTCATGCCAAGCTTGCCGAGGCCTGTGGGTTGTGGGTATGGGTGTGTTGTGGGTATGTTCTGGGTATGGGGGTTCTGGATATGGGTGGGTTCTTGGGCTTTGTCTGCTGGCCAGTGAGCAGTGTGGGCAGTGACTTAATGCCTCAATTGTGGACATGTGCAAGTCTGCAGGACATGGTCGTGTTGTGATATATGTGCTTGAGAAAAGACAAGAGAAAGACCGAGGAGGAGGTGTGTGTGTGTGTGTGTGTGTGTGTGAGGGTGTGTGAGGGTAGGAGGAGAGAGTGAAGTGTGTTAAATGCACATAGGGATTATGTTTCCCCAGAGAATTCCTCTTTAATGCATGCTGTGCAGCCTTTTGGATTTAGCGTCTTTAATCCTATTTGCTCAGCTACTTTCACGTCTTCTCATGGCTTTGGGTGTGTGTTGGCCGGCGGGGTGCGGTGGGGTGGGGTGGGAGAGGAGCCTCAGCGCCGGTCCTCCAGACACACTGGGATAATTACTCCCCAAAACAGCCGCACATCTGAGGGCGCATCCTGCACATCCTGTCTGGTAAGCTCGGCCGTTTCAGTTCTTTTCCTCTAGATCGCCACTGACATACTGGGACAGTTCTGAACAGGTGGCATTTAGCGCATTTAGCGCATTTAGCGCGGTCTGAATCAGCTCTGAACTCATCTGTAGAGGGACTTTAGCGCGGTCTGAACTCATCTGTAGAGGGACTTTAGCGCTGAACTCATCTGTAGAGGGACTTCTTGTAGCACTATTGTCTTTTTCTTGGGCTGTTTGGAAGCACTGAAAGTGACGATTTCTCGATGCAACTCTTTCTGTTGAGAGCGTAAGCAGGCCTAATTAAATATTATTCATTTAGAATTGCTAATAAGTTCAGAAGCATCTCCAAATGGAATTGTGTTGATTTAGTTGTCACGTCAGCATCTGATTTGTATCTGCAGAGTTCAGTTAAATTGTTAATAGCGCGTGGATATCCAGTACTGGTCAAGAGCTAGTGGATATCCATTTCTGCTCAAGAACTAGTGGATACAGTATTTGTTCTGGATGTGAGATTTAGTTATTACTTCATGCATTCCAGGAAGTTGACCACTGTAGTCATTTCTGCAGGTGTGTTTCTGTCTGTTTGGTACTTGTCTGGGTATTCATCACGTACAGTTTGTAGCAATAACACGGTATATTATTAAATTCTATTCTATTCTATTCTATTATTACATATTATATGTATATTATATTTGTAATGGACAATAGCCCTCCTATCAATGTGACACTTCTGATTGGCATTTGCTATATTGAAATGATATAACTGTATAAAATATGATCTTTATGATGTAAGCAGTGGTGGGCAAGGGAACATTAAGGGGGTTTAGTTAAGAGTTAGTTAGTGCTTCTGGTTAGTGCTCTATTTGAGTTAGTTTTGTTTTAGTTAGTTAGTGCTTCTGGTTAGTGCTCTATTTATTAGGGGCCTGTGTGGAAGGGCTGGGCCAATATCCACTATAGAGACAACTTAAAACAATGGCTCTACTTACTTGTTTCATGACCGAAGGATTTTCTTCCGCCTCAAAGCTTATCAGAGGCCTTGCTGTAGACATGGCTAGGTGCGTTGAGTAGTCACTGAGCGCTAAAAAAACATACGTTAGCTGAAACAATAGCAGCACTCATAGAAGACAAACAGAGCTTATGTCTTTAGCGCTCTTAGTGTGGCAGGAGAGGTGACAAGAGGGAGACCTTTTTCTGGACTTCTGGGGGGGTTTTGCACGGGAGGAGCTTATGGGCATTTTTCATTGACTGAATGACCAAAATAAGAGCTCAGTTCCTGCCCAGTGCTGTGTGGCTGTGCCGGCCTGTTAGATTAGCAGGACCCTCACAAAGCTACGTAAAATTAGCTTAGGGGTACCAGGCAGAGCCACTGGACCTCAAAAGTGAAAACATTAAGTTCAGATGAGTTTGTCTAAAGACTGATTGGTCCCTTAATTAGCCAAGTGACCCCTGACCCTTTGAGAAATAAGTAGGAGATCAGTTTAGGGATCTGGACAAAGGCAAGCACAGTTTTAGCGCACGCCGCACGCTAATGCAGGCAAGAATGCTGCTAATTAGCAGCGCCGCTCTCATTCCACAGCGTATTTGAGCACGGCGGAGGAGGGGAAAGCACACTTCTTTCAAATGAATGGAGGATCATATCCTGAGACTTGGACATTGTTATTAGCTTTAAGCGAGGGATTCTCGCCAATTACTGACATTTCTAAAGAAAGAACAATGAGCGAGAACAGGGCTGTTCCACAGCGGATGGCATCAAGGCTAGAAGGCGACTGGCAAAGTAAAGATCTGGAAAGGTGACCTTCCAGGCCTGTCACCCTATTGTCTAAGGTTGGCTAACAGAAAGCAACCAAATTGAAGTCAGCTGCCTGTGATTATGGTTTTGACAGACGCCACTCTGCTCCTTTTGACATGTTAACGTGACTTTCTGCGGCGGCTGTTTAATGTGGATGCTCTTTAGAGATAAGGGTGAGTGTTTAGTGTTTTGTATGTAGCTTTCTCTACTCATCCAAACAGCCTCAGTACCTGAGGAGGCCGCGTAGCTGTGTGGGGTGGGAGGGACCTCTGGATGGCTGGACAATGCTGGAGTTCATGCTTTTAAGAAAATAAAACAAAAGCCTCATTGTTTCAGCTGGCCAGGGAGAATGTGTTGGCTTGGCTATTCTGAGAAACATCCATGCAGAAACATGCATAACTCTTTCATCTGCCATACTGTGATGACAACTAGCTCTGTCACAGAGAAGAAATGTGAACACAATTAAAAAATACACACATTCACGTACAGTATAAAGTATAAAATATGAATTGGCACATATTTATTATTTCAGCACACAGCTTGTGTGTGTGTGTGTCTGTGTCTGTGTCTGTGTGTGTGTGTGTGTGTGTGTGTGTGTGTGTGTGTGTGTGTGTGTGTGTGATTTAAATGCTATTGCACGAAATATGGTTCTGGTCACTCTATACTACACCCTGTAGTCTCCTCCTCTATACTATGAATATAAGGCAGTGATGTTTACTGTTTTATATATGAATATAATGTGGTGTTCTGTGGAGAGACTGTTGAGGGGGACAGTGGTCTTGTTGAGGAGGTTGGCCCTCCTAAGATAATGGTGTCAGTACATATGTTTTATTGATGCAGCTAATATTGACATTAGTTTCCACTGCAAACCTCTTTTATGCAAGTGCCACAATCATTTTTTCTCTAACACAAACAAAGTCCGCCTTTCAGTTTGTGTGAGTTGTTGGGAGGGTCAGATTCTGTGGCCAGGGGCGCAGCGGGACATCTAAAGAGAGCGTGCTGCCGCCGTGGAGGGGCATCAGAAGAGATGCGTCTTTGTTGTCTCCCCCTCAGAGGGGGGATGGGGAGCTGTGTCATTGACTTCTGACCGCAAGAGAGGCTACTGCCCCAGGGCCTCGGCCGCGGCTGCTCATGGGCCGCCCATCAGAGGCCTGGCTTGTGCTGCAGCCCAAACTGACGGGGATTTCTCGACTTCTCGATGCCTTATCAGTTTCTGCACTCCAATTTAAGTGTGAAGGGGATTTGAAGAGAAGTGAAGTGGGTTTTACTGTAAGCCAGAATACAAGCAATTTCACTGCCAAACTTTGACAAGCGCGACGGTGATACATTAGGTTTTAGGAGGGTTTAGGACCCTCAATGCTATATCATATCATACTACTAGGCTGTAACGTATGGGACAGGAACGGACGTGTTCAAGAGGAAGAGAGAAAGAGAGTGGCTTGCTTTAGGCCACATGGCCTTAAATTGTCAACATTTTTGCTAGCATATCAAGATTAGAGAAGAAAATGTTTCACTTTGCCATTTCACACATTTTAACCTAATATCCTGTTAACTAAAAAGCATAATCAATTCACAGCCAACTCTTAACATGCCTCAAACTCAATGTTAGGTTTCTAACATGACTAACTTCTGACGTGGTGGTGGTTATGTTGCTAATTTGCGCACTGCAGACCGTACAGAATGCTGTTCATTTTTTCTTTGAGTTGTCAGATACTTCATCTGTGACTGGCTAACCAAACTTTATTATGTTTTGGTATAAAAGTAGAGCCTTCCATATTTGCAAGTTACCTCAGTCTGTCTCATTTGATCTGGCACTTGCTGTTGGTCTGTCACATCACTTGGTAACAATGACAGGTCGTAAATCGTAAAGTTAACTCCTTAATATCTATGGAAAAAAAAAAAGTCAAGTCATTTCAAGTCATTTGTCTCAAGTCAAAGTCAAGTCTTAAGTCATGAATAGCAAGTCAAAGTCAAGTCGTCTTTTATACATGTTGATCAAGCAAGTCTCAAGTCCTAAAAATTGTGACTCCCCCGTGTCTGCTGTTCACAGTGCACTACCTGTCTATACTGTTCACACTGCACTACCTGTCTAGACTATTCATACTGCACTACCAGTCTAGACTGTTCACATTGCATTTTTCTACTTTTTTGCACTTCTGGTTAGACACTAACTGCATTTTGCTAACTGCAGTAGTGTTGGATCATATGACCCCGCCCATTACCCAGCATGCAGTAGTGTTGGAGCAGATGACCCCCTCATGCCCACTACCCAGCATGCAGTAGTGTTGGAGCATATGACCCTTACCCAGCATGCAGTAGTGTTGGAGCAGATGACCCCCTCATGCCCACTACCCAACATGCAGTAGTGTTGGAGCATATGCCCATTACCCAGCATGCAGTAGTGTTGGAGCATATGACCCTTACCCAGCATGCAGTAGTGTTGGAGCAGATGACCCCCTCATGCCCACTACCCAGCATGCAGTAGTGTTGGAGCACATGACCATTACCCAGCATGCAGTAGTGTTGGAGCATATGACCCCATGCCTCATGACCATTACCCAGTATGCAGCAGTGTTGGAGAAGATGACCATTACCCAGCATGCAGCAGTGTTGGAGAAGATCACCACCACCCACCATGCAGCAGTGTTGGAGCAGATGACCTACTCGGGGAAATCCCCAGTGTCCACTTCCTCTCTCATGCCAACTGCAGCTTCGCTCTCTTCAGGCTCGTGGGCATGATTGTGTGGAGCGGTCAGTGGTACGTAGTGGTGGCACTGCATCGCTCTGCAGCTTCGCACGTGTCTAGAAAGGTGACATCACAGAGCAAACCCACTGGCTATCTTGTTTAGGATCTTTGAGATTTCATTGTATTTATGGCATTATGTAATCACATATTTCATTGTATTTATTGCATTATGTAATCACCTACTGTATTTTCGTGTTTTCTCTGTGGAAATCAACATGCTGCTCAGGGCTTGAAAACGAAATTATTTTTCAAACGTTCCGTTCCGAACGGTTCACGTAGGCCTATGTTTAACGTTTTCGTTCTTGCATGCATTCCGCCACCAACATATCGGTCCTGAACCGGTTCGGAACGCAAAATATCGTTCGTTCTTAAAGTTTCGGCAGTGTTTGGCGGCCTATCAAGTCTATTTTTGTGGACTTTACCTTAGAATAGACGTACTCATTATTACCCCTTGATTTAGCCTATACCGTAGCTATGCCCAAAAATAATAAATCACAGGCGGCATCCAAAAACATTCAGATGGGCTATCCATCCCATAGCCTACAGACTTACTGTAGGCCTAACCTATGCCTATAAATAATTTCTTATCAAAAATATTTCTGGAATGTGCTAAACTCCTTACCTGGTTGTAGCCTAAGTTTTATCCATATGGAGATCTTCAAAGGCTTGCGCTTATAATTCCAACCCTGTTTATAAAAGCGAACCTGTCTGTTGCTGACAAGGCCTATCTCAAATTTCCCGTTTAACTCTTCTACATAGAATAGGCTATAATTGCGCAAACATTTTAAATCCCGACTTTAAAAGCGACAAGGCGTGGACAGGCAAAATAGGCTATTACGCATAGGCTACACAAACAATTTCCAAATGAGTTTCAGTAGCCTACGCCACGAGCTGGCCTAAGATCCGAAGTGGCAGACGGATAGGTTACATTACAACAGCAAGACAAAATACACATTTGGACCAAAGGTCCATTTATTTTGTTTTTTTTTTTTCAAACTGCAGAAATCAAATTATTAGGCTGTTATATAGAGAACGATCAAAAACCGTTATTAACCCGGTTTTGTGGATTTCAGAATAACGTTTCTGTTCCGGAACAGTTGAAGACCATTTTGTTTTCGTTTCCGTTTCCGCTCCTCGTAAAATTCCGTAAAAGTCTGTTCGTTTTCAGTTTTCGTTTTCGTTCCTTGAACCGGTTCGGAGCCCTGGTGCTGCTGTATTCATTTTTCACAAGACCTCTGTAATCTCTCTCAGTCAGTGCAGAGGTGCCTCATTACTGCCAGATACAGTACATCTGTGCTACAAGTGAACCAGAGGATGGCTTGCGTACTGTTGACTACATTATTCACTTAGACTTTCATCAAGCACTCAACAGACAAGCCTTATTCCTCAACTAACCACATTTCCAGGACTTACCTTGGGTCTGCACTACAGTAAACAGCATGTTGTTTGAATTACAAACTCAGGATCTCTATCATGGGATCTGGGATGGAATATTATTGGAGTAAACAGTTGGGACATGCTGCAGTAGGAGTGTGAGATGTGCTACTAGAAATGAGTAATTACCCATCTGAATTAGTCAGACAGATTAACATGGACTTAGTTCAAATATATAGTCATCCAAATATGGAACTGACTGCTGGACTAAACCACTTTGTAGCGTCCCCCTTCATGCTTTGTGTAGAGGAGGAGTAGAAGTAAGTCCCCCTTCATGCTTTGTGTAGAGGAGTAGTATAAGTAAGTCCCCCTTCATGCTTTGTGTAGAGGAGGAGTATAAGTAAGTCCCCCTTCATGCTTTGTGTAGAGGAGTAGAAGTAAGTCCCCCTTCATGCTTTGTGTAGAGGAGGAGTAGAAGTAAGTCCCCCTTCATGCTTTGTGTAGAGGAGGAGTATAAGTAAGTCCCCCTTCATGCTTTGTGTAGAGGAGGAGTATAAGTAAGTCCCCCTTCATGCTTTGTGTAGAGGAGTAGTATAAGTAAGTCCCCCTTCATGCTTTGTGTAGAGGAGTAGTATAAGTAAGTCCCCCTTCATGCTTTGTGTAGAGGAGTAGTATAAGTAAGTCCCCCTTCATGCTTTGTGTAGAGGAGGAGTAGAAGTAAGTATAAGTATATATACTCTTATGATCCTGTGAGGGAAATTTGGTCTCTGCATTTATCCCAATCTGTGAATTAGTGAAACACATTCAGCACACAGTGTACACACAGTGAGGTAAAGCACACACTAACCCGGAGCAGTGAGCTTCCATCTACAGCGCTCGGGGAGCAGTGAGGGGTTAGGTGCCTTGCTCAAGGGCACTTCAGCCGTGGATGTGGGCATGGGAGAGCAGTGCTCATGTAAAGGAGTGCGCCCGAGCGGATGGTGGGTCAGACTGAAGGATGTACAAATGCGGCGTTGTAGTCAAAAGGCTTTTCTTTTATTATTATGTTTTGTTAGGCTGCCGGCAGGTTAATACAAAAACAAAACAATGATGGCAAACAAACAAACACTTAGTCAAAATAAGAAATAAACACAGGGACGATGCCCACGCATAACTAGGCCTACCTCTGAGGTCTTTTGGCATGACATCTCGCTACAGAGGAAATCTCCTGTCTGAGCTAAACAGCCCCCATTTAAAACACAGGTCTCTACCATGTAACGATATAAATCAATTAACACGCACGCATTATATTTTGGCCAACACAACATCCAGGCAATACACATTACTAAGAAACATTCATGTGCACTTACGATCATGCTCAACAAAACCTTATTAAGGAAACAAATATAAACCGTCTAGACACCCCTGCTCCAATGAGCGCTTCTCACTTCAAAGCGTGAAAAGAACGCGCAAAAGTTCTCCATGCCCTGCACCTCAGTTTGCTCCCATACCCAGAAGACACTACAAGCAGGCAACAGGTAAGCATGTTAATACATATCTCCACATACAGACCTAACATTTCTCTCTATCGGCTAGTAAGCATTGATGTTAAAAATGTGCGCTTATCGCCTACATTACCGTTCAGATAGAATATGCTACAGTCGGCCGGACGCATATTGCGTCTCATTTCCCGTACATACACTCACATAAACATGTTCCTGTGTGGAATTACCTTTGCTTTTTGACACACAGCGGGTCTTAAACACACACACACAACTTCACATGTCATCAATCAATGTTATAACCAGACACATATCGTAATACATGGGCTTTCATATTCACTCCAACAAACGTCATTGTTCGTGCTGCAGCGGGAAAACTGCCTTTGTCCGTGACAGATGCGCTGCACTCTGTCACACTCAACCACTTCCCCCGCCCACATTTTTCCTACTGGTCGGGGATCGAACCGGCAACCCTTTGGTTACAAGCCCGAAGCCCTAACCAGTAGGCCACGGCCACATACACACACGTACTCACACACACACACACACCCTAACCAGTAGGCCACGACTGCCTAAGTAGCAGCGTGGGGTTCATATTACTTTATTTATTTATTTATTTAGTTAGTTAGTTAGTTATATAATTTGTATTTTAGTATATTTAGTATATTCTTTATCTTCTACAGTCCTTATTGCTTTGTTGTGTTTTTTTATATTATATACTTTTAATTACTTTTTCTGCTGTTAGTGAATGTGTGTGTGTATGTCTGTATGCTACTGTGACCTTGAATTTCCCCTAGGGATCAATAAAGTATCTATCTATCTATCTATCTATCTACTTGTACTGTATAGAGGAGGAGCAGCGTGGGGTTCATATTGTACTGTATAGAGCAGTAGCAGCGTGGGGTTCAACATTCGCTGCACCAACGGACAGCAACGCAAAGAACCAACCAATCAAATGACGGTTATGCTTCAAGGCATACACCCTAGTACACGCCCCCGAGCCGTACTGGAGCAGCACCACAAACTCATACGTCTGCACCTTTTCTCTCAAAGTGAAACAGATATGGATGCTGTTCATTTGACTAGAGACCACATGACGTACAGTGGTACATGACGGCTCTCATTTCTCTTCCTGTTGGAGACTCGGGTGAACTGTTAACATTGCTCTTGAACTTGTCCTCATCTGGCGTCAGAGAGAGGAAGGCGGTACACACACAAAGACACAAAGATACACACACACAGGCGCACACACAGGCACAAACGCATGCACACACACAGGCACACACACAGACACACACAAACACACACACACAGTGGTTAAACCTGCGATAGCTACAACAGAACACACACACACACACACACACACAGTGGTTAAACCTGCGATAGCTACAACAGAACACACACACACACACACACACACACACACACACACACGGTCGAGTGAAATCGGTGTGATGTGCGCTGATGTGTGTCTCTAATCATGCCATCCGTGTCCTCCATGGGTCAGTAGACTCCTGGAGCGCTGACCTGTGTCTCGGCCTGCCTGGGATAGACGGCAGGAATGCTCCGAGTGTACATTCCGCACCATTTACTCTCCCGAGTCTGGCCGGTCTGGGCCGATTAGCAGGTTAAGGCATGTTGATATTACTAATGGCCATTATGAAACGTTTTCAACTGGAGCTGATCATGTCTGCTGCTCCTGCACCCATCGCACCCGAGTGTGAGACAGTGTTGCACATGTATAGTGAGTGTTGTGGAGGAGTTGCTTTTGTGAGTTGCACATGTGTAGTGAGTGTTGTGGAGGAGTTGCTTTTGTGAGTTGCACATGTGTAGTGAGTGTTGTGGAAGAGTTGCTTTTGTGAGTTGCACATGTGCAGTGATGTTGTGGAAGAGTTGCTTTTGTGAGTTTGTGGAAATACAATGCATTTCAATTTCTGTGCTGCAGATTGAGTTATATAATCCATAACTGGATTATGCCCAATGGAGGTCACATTTTTGAGCAAGTAGTTAATCTAGTGTAAGTACAAGGCATTGTGAGTAAGGTTTAATGAATTGATAAGTACACATTTCTTTCTTGATTTAGATTTGTTTAATCGCCACTTCCATAGATCACCCAGTGTGACAAGTCAGAGGGCAAAGATCAGTGTCTAATATGGAGGAAGTGGTCGGAAAGTTTGGAAAAAGGGTTGTGTGATGTGGAAGAATGGAAAAGGGTTGTGTGATGTGGAAGAATGCTAATCCATCACTGTGGTCAGCAGTGTCGTTTTTTGTTCACACTTGTCACAGAAATGTTCATAGATAGTTTACTTTAGTTTTGGGTCTTTCAAGAGGGGTCTAAAGGCATATCTGTTCAACATGCACTTAGTTTAATAAGCATTTTATGTGTTATGGTTTGGTTTGTGTAATATAGTATTTGTTTATTTCATTAGGCTATTGTGAATTGTTATTGTTTATTATTGCTATTCTCCTTAATGTAGTCTTACCAACTTTTTAAATTGTTTACTGTTAAATTTAACTATTGTATTGTTGTTATTTGTATGTGGCTTTGGACAAAAGTGTCTGCTAAACCCAATGCCCATAGAGTTGTGAAACCATTAATATCATGTGTGTGATTCTTTTTACACCTCGAGTTCTCTGCTTGGCCTCGGGCTGGACTAGGCCTGCCTCCTCCTGCAGACTGACCTGGTCTAGTCACCACCCTGGTAACTGTGTAACCGGCTGTGTTATCACAAGTTAAGTGCCTTGTGATGAGAGTTAACTGTCTTGTGATGAGACATCGTGCAGGGAAGGGCCCAAAATAACTCCGCCAGAGTTAAACATAGAAACGCGTTCAATCATTTGACAGAAAGGTGAAGTTGCTAAAGAATAAATGTACATCAGAGTCCATATGCGGGACCATATGCGGGTATGCGTCATAACCTACTTAATAACTTAGCCTTAGGCCTACTTGAAAACGTGTCCGTTATTCCTTGTGGCAAATGGGAATATAGCAAATTATATTCTGCCTGAAAACAGCAAAAAGTTGCAGACTAACTTCCAATCACCACTGTTCTATAATATCTCACACTTCTGATCAGCGTGTGAGTTTAGAGCAGGCTGCGTTAACACTGCCCCGTTTACTCCTATACAGTAGCCTACCTTAGCATTTCGGTTGATGGTTGTTTGAAGGGATAGGCTAAACAGGCTACTTTGGTGAATTTATTGAAATCCATAGCGTTGTGACTCCTACTTATAGCGACTTCAGGGTAAACAACAGCTTCCTTGAATGCTAACGCATGCTTTTCCGCGTGTGAGTTTGAACATCTGCACATACAACCAGAGCCCGTCTTATTAGACATTCTCTGATACGACCAAAAGAACATCCCCGTACTTGTCGTTCAAAAAGAAGACTAATGTTTAGGATTTGCTGAAACGCATGCCAATTATGCGTTGATATTATTACTATAACGGCAACTGTTGCAACGGCACTTGTTAAAAACATTAGGCGATTTAGGAGCAATAAGTGCGTCCTTTTAAAAAAAAAAATGGGCTAGTATACTTTATCGCAACCGGTCAGTAGCAATTATCCCATAAATTGTCTTAAGGAAGAAAATTGCAATAGAAACCTATGGTGTATGGTTGAGCTCAAATTCCTCTACATTATAGCTAGGCTACCATTATCTTTTTTTCTCACAATTTAAGAATTGGTGTTTGTTTGTCTGTGTTCCTGTCCTGAGGCAAGTGTCAATTTGCAGACAAGTTGCCTCGTGTAAAAAAGAGCGTCAGTTGTGGGGAATAGCGTCAGAGGGGGCCATAAAGCCATAAATTGATCACTTGTATGGACCAACACAGAGTTTTAAACGACTCCTTTGTATCTCCTATTCGGTCCGATTAGTGCATAGCGAATGGGTTTCTTGGCCTTTAAAAGCGTCTTGAATGACGAGGATTCTCAACATTTGTTTGCAATGTTGTGAAGAGTTAAAGAATTCAGTGACAGCGTTTGGCATATGCTGCTAGTTGCTCTTGGATTACGGCCGGATTTTCTTCGTTTAAAACTCTGAAGGATGATGGAGATGCTTGAGTCCTACCATCACTACTATCAGGTGTGGCTGAATTGATTTATTTTTGCCGGAAACTATTTGAAAAATTACTTCTGTCATCATTAACATTGATTCAGATATATTATTGTAGTCATAGATACAAATATCTATGATTGTAGTGGTAATAGAGACTCATTGATTAATATTCTAGAATTATGAATTGAATATTGAATTCCTAAATATTGTTGTGTTCAATTTAGTTGTGACTTTTTGTCTTGAAATGATTTCCAATTGCTTTTAATTCGTTGTTTTGAATTGTATCTATATTGAGTACTGAATGGGGTGCCTATCATTGATTTAGCTTTCCAGCAATCTTTTATCTGCAAAGCTGACTGTATTAGGAAAAAGCAACACTGCTATTTTTCATGAGAAGTTGACAGAATTGTTCTACATACTACATGATCACAATTGTTTGATATTCAGATTTTGTTTCTGTGAACAGTAATTTGTATCTTTAAGTCGACTTAACTCCTCTCTCTCTCGCTCTCTCTCTCTCTCTCACACTCCGTCAGGTGAACACACACCTAGAGAACCCTACCAAGTACCACATCCAGCAGGCTCAGCGGCAGCAGGTGAAAGCGTACCTGTCCACCACCCAGCACTCGTGTGTGAGCCTGAGCAAGCTCGGGTCCCAGGCGGTCAGCTTGCCCTGCCCCAACCAGGGAGCGGATCACGGGGGCATGCCTCCCGGGCCGGGCAACAGCGCCCCCAACAGCCCTATGGCCCTGCTGACCCTCAACTCTACAGAGAAGGAGGTACGGACACACACACAACATGATATACACACACACAACATGATACACACACACACACAACATGATATACACACACACAACATGATACACACACACACACAACATGACAACATGACACACACACACACAACATGATACACACACACACACAACATGATGACACACACACACAACATGATACACACACACACAACATGATACACACACACACAACATGATATACACACACACAACATGATACACACACACAACATGATATACACACACACAACATGATACACACACACACACACAACATGATACACACACACACAACATGATACACACACACACACAACATGATACACACACAACATGACACACACACACAACATGATATACACACACACAACATGATACACACACAACATGATACACACACACACAACATGATACACACACAACAACATACACACACACACACAACATGATATACACACACACAACATGATACACACACACACAACATGATACACACACACAACATGATATACACACACACAACATGATACACACACACACAACATGATACACACACACACACAACATGATGTACACACAACATGATACACACAACATGATACACACACACACACAACATGATACACACACACAACATGATGTACACACACAACATGATACACACACACAACATGATACACACACAACACAACATGATACACACACAACATGATACACACACACAACATGATACACACACACAACATGATACACACACACACAACATGATACACACACACAACATGATACACACACACAACATGATACACACACACAACATGATACACACACACACAACATGATGTACACACACAACAACATGTACACACACAACATGATACACACACAACATGATACACACACACACACAACATGATACACACACACACATGAACACACACACAACATGATGCACACACACAACATGATACACACACACACAACATGATACACACACACACAACATGACACACACACACACAATGATGCACACACACAACATGATACACACACACAACATGATACACACACACACACAACATGATACACACACACAACATGATATACACACACACACAACATGATATACACACACACACACAACATGATGTACACACACACACAACATGATATACACACACAACATGATATACACACACACACACAACATGATATACACACAGCATGACACACACAACATGATATACACACACACACAACATGATATACACACACACACACAACATGATGTACACACACACACAACATGATATACACACACAACATGATATACACACACACACACAACATGATACACACACACACAGCATGATACACACACACAACATGATATACACACACACACAACATGATACACACACACACAGCATGATACACACACACAACATGATACACACACACAACATGATATACACACACACAGCATGATACACACACACACAACATGATACACACACACACAACATGATGTACACACACAGGGACGGAAAGGGAAATAGTGCCTACATGTGCAGTGAGTGTTGTGGAGGAGTTATAGTGCCTATAAATCATGGATTGCTTTTGTGAGTTGCACATGTGCAGTGAGTGTTGTGGAGGAGTTATAGTGCCTATAAATCATGGATTGTTTAACTGTAAATGTGTCACATATTGTATTTGTAATTCCAGATGGACGATGTCATTGATGACATCATTAGCTTGGAGTCCAGTTACAACGATGAAATCCTCGGACTTATGGATCCGGGGCTTCAGATGGGCAACTCGGTAAAACATCTGCTCACCCCCTGCCCCCTCCACCACCACCACTATCCACTCACCCCTGCACACACCGCTCTCAGTGTTCTGCTCATAGAATGCGTTTACATGCGTAAATATCACTCCAGAAACCTGCTTATGACTAAGATTGTGAGGTATCCCGGTTTTGTGTTCATCAGTGGAACATCATATTCCGATTTTAGAACGCCAGAGAAGCCCTTATCCCGCTTTTGAGAAATCCAATGCTAGCTGGAGTACTCCAAAAGCAATTGGAATACTGTTCCATGTATACACCTTATCCCAGACAGATGCTGGACATGCAGGGTAGAACATTATTGTTGGTACCTGGGATACTAGTATTCATTGTGTATACAGGGACATTAATGAGCAGGTTTCTCTGTGTTCATGTAAACACCATATCCCAAATATGATTCAAATTGGGATACGCCTCATAAGCAGGACACTGAAGTGGCTATAAGCACAGTCCCTGCGTGGTGCTGTATAAGCACAGTCCCTGCGTGGTGCTGTATGCACACAGTCCCTGCGTGGTGCTGTATAAGCACAGTCCCTGCGTGGTGCTGTATAAGCACAGTCCCTGCGTGGTGCTGTATGCACACAGTCCCTGCGTGGTGCTGTATAAGCACAGTCCCTGCGTGGTGCTGTATGCACACAGTGGAGACTGCTGGAAGTCGTCTCTTTAGTGAAGGCGTTGTGCGCTCTGCTGTGAGATCATACATCAGTGTTGGGGCTAATTAAAGACCATATGGAGCAGTCTCGTCCCAATCAACACCTGGAGGGAGTGAGACCGCGCTGTCGTCCCACTCATTACCTCCACGAGTGGACCGTACCAGCTGCCTCCGCGCCAGCTGTGGGCCGTACCAGCTGCCTCTGCGCCAGCTGTGGGCCGTGCCAGCCACCGCCATCTGCACGGCAGCACTGAGATACACTCCTCTGGAAATGCCAGAAGTTGAGCAACATCATTCAGATCAGAGTGCAGGATCAGAGTTCTTAGTGTGTGTGTCACCCAAATGTCCAGTACTCAGTAAATATGGAAAAACGATAGACTACTGACAAGCTTCCAAGATTTACCATATGAAGATGACCGATACACCAGTGACAAATAATGTTGTGCCTTTCAACATGGGAATGTGCCCTTCTTGTAAATTGTAGTAAATTGCCATCGTTGGGGGACAGGAGCTTCAATCTCTTGGTCTCTGCTTCCATCTGGGTGTCTGACGGTCATTCATCTCCACAGATTCCTGTGTCTGCCAACCTCCTGGACATGTACAATAACCAGGGCATGCCGCCACACGGCCTGACCATCAGCAACTCCTGCCCTGCCAGCCTGCCCAACATCAAAAGGGAATTCTCTGGTGAGCATAAAACTGACCGTGTGTGTGTGTGCGTGTGTGTGGTGAAGGGCGTTGTCAGCCGGTGGTTGCTAAGGTAACATCGGCTGGTCTGTCGCAAGTCTTAAGATGGAAGATAGTTTGTGTTCTCAAACACCCTCCAGGCCTTTTGAACATGCGCTGTACTAAACTGTCTAATACCACCGTGTACATTATGTTATGTACATCATCTTCTGAACTGTCACACCATAGCTACGTTGTTATGTTTTCAACGAACAATAAACACGTCTGAAATATAATGTGCCAAATAGTGACCCCCTCTCCATAGTGAAGTTGTTATGTTTAAACACGTCTGAAATATCATGTGCCAAATAGTGACCCCCTCTCCATAGTGAAGTTGTTATGTTTAAACACGTCTGAAATGTCATGTGCCAAATAGTGACCCCTCTCCATTATAGTGAAGTTGTTATGTTTAAACACGTCTGAAATGTCATGTGCCAAATAGTGACCCCCTTTCCATAGTGAAGTTGTTATGTTTAAACACGTCTGAAATATCATGTGCCAAATAGTGACCCCTCTCCATTATAGTGGTTGTTATGTTTAAACACGTCTGACATATCATGTGCCAAATAGTGACCCCCTCTCCAGCCGTGCTGCACTTGCTGGACAAGGCGGGATCCTGTGGCAAGTTTGAAAACTACCAAAGGCCTGAAGGGTTCCCTGTAGGTACGTGTGGTCATTCAGACACAGTGTGGTCATTCAGACACAGAGTGAAATAACACTACATGATATAAAAAGCTAGGGCCACTGAGTGGCTATGAGTCATTAGACCCTCTTTTGCTTGTTGATGTCATGCTTAGCCATTGTTGTGTTCTTCAGATGTAATGTGCACGGGAGTGTGTTTAGATTGTTGATGTCATGCTTAGCCACTTTTGTGTTCTTCAGATGTAATGTGCACGGGAGTGTGTTTAGATTGTTGATGTCATGCTTAGCCACTGTTGTGTTCTTCAGATGTAATGTGCACGGGAGTGTGTTTAGATTGTTGATGTCATGCTTAGCCACTGTTGTGTTCTTCAGATGTAATGTGCACGGGAGTGTGTTTAGATTGTTGATGTCATGCTTAGCCATTGTTGTGTTCTTCAGATGTAATGTGCACGGGAGTGTGTTTAGATTGTTGTCAGATCAACCATTATAGCTATCCTTTGTGTTTCCTTCTGTCTCTCTTGCCTAGAAGCAGAAGTCAGAGCACTGGCCAAGGAACGACAGAAAAAAGACAATCATAACCTGAGTATGTCACACTTTCTCATTGACCAGAAATGACTAGGGCCAATCATAACCTGAGTATGTCACACTTTCTCATTGACCAGAAATGACTAGGGCCTGAGTATGTCACACTTTCTCATTGACCAGAAATGACTAGGGCCTGAGTATGTCACACTTTCTCATTGACCAGAAATGACTAGGGCCTGGTTTCCCGAAAGCGATGGATCTTAGTTGTTACGAGTGTTTTAACGAGCGACTGACCTAACAAACGTTTGTTACGCTTCTCCTTGCGTTCCTCGAACATGACTGGACCATGACGCATTTGTACGGCTCTTAAGAACATGACTGGACCATGACGCATTTGTACGGCTCTTAAGAACATGACTGGACCATGACGCATTTGTACGGCTCTTAAGAAGCTCATGAGGGGAGCTGCCCATGATAAAAGTTCTGAAATATCCCCTAATTTTGGGGATATCAGGTGACAGCTGCTATTGCATACACTCAGACGAATCGAATTACAAACCGTACTGCCAATGTCTTGTTTCATAAAATTGCAATTATGTCCGCTTTAATCACATTTTTATGAGCAGGAAATGTATTGGCGTTTTTCATCTAATAGATGATTCATTACAATTAAATGTCATAAAGAATTGATAAATATATTCTTATTTCTTCGTTTGTCCTAGCTGTCTAAGACAACTCTGGGGCACACGTAAATCTGTGTGTATTTTGACTTTCTTAAGCAACGATGGTTTCGGGAAATGGTGGGCAAAATCGACTTGACGAACTACTTAAGCTTACTATCGCTTCTGGGAAACTGGGCCCTGAAATGACCTCTTGAGGGACACAGTATCTGCATCATCTCTCACATCATATCGTCGCTCTGGTCACTAATTATTGTCTCCTTCTCTCCCTGTGGTGCAAAACAACACCCCTGGCCAGTCGAAAGAAGGCGGAGGTTCAATATCAACGACCGCATCAAGGAACTGGGGACTTTAATCCCTAAATCGAATGACCCGTAAGTTTGCTTCCTGTCTTCGAACATTGCTTCGAGGGCCACGCCCTTTTATGGGAGTAAGCATGTTGCAGGCCCTCTGGAGCCCAGTCCAGTACGTGTGTGTCAGCTGAGCGTGTGTTAACCGTCCAGTCCAGTCTGTGTGTGTCAGCTGAGCGTGTGTTAACCGACGCTGCCCTGCAGGGATATGCGCTGGAACAAGGGCACCATTCTCAAAGCCTCCGTGGACTACATCAGGAAGCTGCAGAGAGAGCAGCAGCGCTCCAAAGAGCTGGAGACCCGGCAGAAGAAGCTGGAGCACGCCAACCGCCACCTAATCCTGCGGATACAGGTACGGTGCCTGCCTCTCACGCACACACACACACTTACCTGCCTCTCACACACTCACATACTTACCGGCCTCTCACACACGCACACACTTACCGGCCTCTCACACGCTCACACGCACACACTTACCGGCCTCTCACACGCGCACACACTTAGAGGAGAACTTCTGCCTCTCACACACGCACACACTTACCTGCCTCTCACACACTCACCTGCCTCTCACACACTTACCTGCCTCTCACACACTCACCTGCCTCTCACACACTCACACACTTAGAGGAGAACTCCTGCCTCTCACACACTTAGAGGAGAACTCCTGCCTCTCACACACTCACACACTTAGAGGAGAACTCCTGCCTCTCACACACTCACACACTTAGAGAATAACTCCTGCCTCTCACACACTCACACACTTAGAGGAGAACTCCTGCCTCTCACACACTCACACACTTAGAGGAGAACTCAGGGGAGCTGTGTGTGGCTCTGCACACACATGACAAGTCAACGTTGTATCCGACTCAAAATGATGAAGTCATGGTGACTTGTTTTCTTCTGTGAGGGCTTTAAGGAGGCTTGAGCATCCAGATAGTCCTTTAATTAAGACAGTCCTTTAATCACGATGTTCATTTGTACAACTGTTGATTGTAAGTCAAGTTTAACTACATCCATAAAGAGGCCGTAGTAGGCGTAGCTCAGTTGTTTGTGTGCTGATGAGCGTTTCCGTGGCGATGCCCTGTAGGAGCTGGAGATGCAGGCTCGTGCCCACGGCCTGGCGGCCGTCCCCTCTGCCCTGTGCGCCTCAGAGCTGTCAGCGCGCAGCATCAAGCAGGAGCCGGCCCTGGGGGAGTGCAACCAGGAGCTGTACCCGGGCCACACGCACCTCCACGAGGGCCTGGACGCGTCTCGGCCCACCACACTGGACCTCAGCGACGGCACCATCTCCTTCAGCGACGGCCACGGCCCTAACGGCAGCGACCCCTCAGCGTACAGCCTGGCGCCCAAGGCCCCGCCCTCCTCCTCCAAGCTGGACGACGTCCTGATGGACGACAATCTGTCCTCGGTGGGCGCGGACCCCCTGCTCTCCTCCGCGTCGCCCGCCGCCTCCAAGGACAGCAGCTGCAAGAGCAGCATGAGCATGGAGGAGAACGAGCACGGCTGTTAGCGCCCCCTAGAGTCCACCATTGGACTAACCCCCTGACCACTCCCCTGCTGCCCCCCGAGGCCTCACCACCCCCCCTGGAGAAGCAAGGCCTGCGTTCAGTTGCTTAAGCATGTACTTTTCTCCTCTTGTTTACACTGGTTGTCATTGTGTTTGGTTGCTCTCCCTGTAGTTGGCCCCCTGTACAGTTTCATTGGCCTCACGTGGTGATGTCCAAACGAAGGCAAGGTCAGTATCTAGTCTGGTGTGATGCTGAAGTCCATGTGAAGATGTGTAGTAGACAGACGGATTTCAAATCGTGAAGGTGACCATGTGAGTTGTGACTTTTATTTCCCAGTAATCAAGTTTGCTCATGCTAAAGCCCATGCAGTTTTATTCAGACCGTTGACTAGTACGAAAGCAGCCCTCACACATCACATATGAAGTCCAGTGTCAAGCTGTGTATACATATATCAAATTGGTTTTGAAGCTTTTCTAAGGCAGAAGGCAGAAGAAAAAGTTTTTGTGAACATCTCAAACAAACTGGACCCAGCATGTTCTGCATGCTACTCTGCCCATGACCCAGCTGCGCTCTAACAGACCCACCTCGTCAGGGTTCCCAGCTGCGCTCTAACAGACCCACCTCGTCAGGGTTCCCAGCTAGGAAAATCGGCTCAGTCACATACTGCCACCATTGAAAATTTCCCATTTAAGAGAGAACCGCAACCTCTTTATTAGAACCTGAACCCTATAAGGGTGTTCTAGTGAGATGGAACCTCTTTATTAGAACCTGAACCCTATAAGGGTGTTCTACTGAGATGGAACCTCTTTATTATAACCGGAATCTTATAAGGGTGTTCTAGTGAGATGGAACCTCTTTATTAGAATCTGAATCCTATAAGGGTGTTCTATAGAGCTGGAGTGTATGAGGTATTCCAGGCAGCAGTGGCTTTACGCTGTGATGGAGTGATCTTGATCCTCTGAACTACTGACGTTATCCATATTTTGGATGAGTGTGGCTCACGTTTCCCTCTTAAAGAAACACGCTCACTTTTTGGGAAATTAGCTTCTACCCCAGAGTTAGATAACAGTATACATACCCTATTACCCTCTTCTCTATGCGTTCCTATAACCCAGTCTGACACCATTAGCCTAGCCTAGCATCATTCACTGGAAAGTGGGTTACACCAGTTAGCTCCCTTTTAGCTATAGGCTAGCTATAGGCTAACTGGTGTAACCCACCTCCAGTGAATTATGCTAAGCTAGGCTAGCGGTGTCAGACTGGGTTATTGGATGCACAGAGAGGAGAAGAGTGTGCATATAAACTTCATGCATATTTCCCAAAAAGTGGGCATGTTCCTTTAATGAACTTCCATTCATTTCTTCATGATGACTTCTTAATGATTAAAATGAAGTAATGATTGCAAAATCCTTAATTTAAATAGATTAATCTAAGTGTCTATCCCCCCTAAAATTCTATTTTCATTGCATTATTGATAACATTTAAATTATTTAAATATTTGTTGTTGTGGTTGTGTTTTGCTACTCTTCCATTCTCTGTGCCATGGACATTCAGGATCTGTTATGTTCAAATATGATATGAAGGAATATAGGGAGACTGTTGTAAGATTTTTTAAAAGACATTGTCAAAAACACTGGAGGAAGTCCATTAATTTGAATTTTTTTTAATAACAAATGTTTTATATCTGCTAACAATATTGTTTTTTTTTTTTAAACATACATTATATTATATGAATGACTGTAGTCAAGTATGTAACAATAAGCTGTACTGTTCTGATATTGTATATTTGATTTGATTAATAATATACAAGTGTACACAGCACTCAGATGTATGTAGAAATATTACAGTTCACTTATCACCACTATAATGAGTATAGTAATAATGATACGACCTTTTCTTTTTGTAACTATGCAATACTTCTAGTTGTAGTGAAATATGCTCTTGTATGTTTTACAGCCGGTTTGGAACACATAGATAAGCCTACTGTCTCCTACATAGCCTCTAGCAGCTAAGCAAAGTGCATTCACATGAAGTGCCTTCAAATCGTAAAGTTGTATTACTAATGGAGTGAAGCGTTTGTGAGCTTCTGAATGAGGATGGTGTTTGACTGCCTTGTTTTAGTGAGGTTAGCAGGCCGACTGCTAGCTTCTTCTGAATGAGGATGGTGTTTGACTGCCTTGTTTTAGTGAGGTTAGCGGGCCGACGGCTAGCTGGTTAGCAGGCCGACTGCTAGCTTCTTCTGAATGAGGATGGTGTTTGACTGCCTTGTTTTAGTGAGGTTAGCAGGCCGACTGCTAGCTTCTTCTGAATGAGGATGGTGTTTGACTGCCTTGTTTTAGTGAGGTTAGCAGGCCGACTGCTAGCTTCTTCTGAATGAGGATGGTGTTTGACTGCCTTGTTTTAGTGAGGTTAGCAGGCCGACTGCTAGCTTCTTCTGAATGAGGATGGTGTTTGACTGCCTTGTTTTAGTGAGGTTAGCAGGCCGACTGCTAGCTTCTTCTGAATGAGGATGGTGTTTGACTGCCTTGTTTTAGTGAGGTTAGCAGGCCGACTGCTAGCTTCTTCTGAATGAGGATGGTGTTTGACTGCCTTGTTTTAGTGAGGTTAGCAGGCCGACTGCTAGCTTCTTCTGAATGAGGATGGTGTTTGACTGCCTTGTTTTAGTGAGGTTAGCAGGCCGACTGCTAGCTTCTTCTGAATGAGGATGGTGTTTGACTGCCTTGTTTTAGTGAGGTTAGCAGGCCGACTGCTAGCTTCTTCTGAATGAGGATGGTGTTTGACTGCCTTGTTTTAGTGAGGTTAGCAGGCCGACTGCTAGCTTCTTCTGAATGAGGATGGTGTTTGACTGCCTTGTTTTAGTGAGGTTAGCAGGCCGACTGCTAGCTTCTTCTGAATGAGGATGGTGTTTGACTGCCTTGTTTTAGTGAGGTTAGCAGGCCGACTGCTAGCTTCTTCTGAATGAGGATGGTGTTTGACTGCCTTGTTTTAGTGAGGTTAGCAGGCCGACTGCTAGCTTCTTCTGAATGAGGATGGTGTTTGACTGCCTTGTTTTAGTGAGGTTAGCAGGCCGACTGCTAGCTTCTTCTGAATGAGGATGGTGTTTGACTGCCTTGTTTTAGTGAGGTTAGCAGGCCGACTGCTAGCTTCTTCTGAATGAGGATGGTGTTTGACTGCCTTGTTTTAGTGAGGTTAGCAGGCCGACTGCTAGCTTCTTCTGAATGAGGATGGTGTTTGACTGCCTTGTTTTAGTGAGGTTAGCAGGCCGACTGCTAGCTTCTTCTGAATGAGGATGGTGTTTGACTGCCTTGTTTTAGTGAGGTTAGCAGGCCGACTGCTAGCTTCTTCTGAATGAGGATGGTGTTTGACTGCCTTGTTTTAGTGAGGTTAGCAGGCCGACTGCTAGCTTCTTCTGAATGAGGATGGTGTTTGACTGCCTTGTTTTAGTGAGGTTAGCAGGCCGACTGCTAGCTTCTTCTGAATGAGGATGGTGTTTGACTGCCTTGTTTTAGTGAGGTTAGCAGGCCGACTGCTAGCTTCTTCTGAATGAGGATGGTGTTTGACTGCCTTGTTTTAGTGAGGTTAGCAGGCCGACTGCTAGCTTCTTCTGAATGAGGATGGTGTTTGACTGCCTTGTTTTAGTGAGGTTAGCAGGCCGACTGCTAGCTTCTTCTGAATGAGGATGGTGTTTGACTGCCTTGTTTTAGTGAGGTTAGCAGGCCGACTGCTAGCTTCTTCTGAATGAGGATGGTGTTTGACTGCCTTGTTTTAGTGAGGTTAGCAGGCCGACTGCTAGCTTCTTCTGAATGAGGATGGTGTTTGACTGCCTTGTTTTAGTGAGGTTAGCAGGCCGACTGCTAGCTTCTTCTGAATGAGGATGGTGTTTGACTGCCTTGTTTTAGTGAGGTTAGCAGGCCGACTGCTAGCTTCTTCTGAATGAGGATGGTGTTTGACTGCCTTGTTTTAGTGAGGTTAGCAGGCCGACTGCTAGCTTCTTCTGAATGAGGATGGTGTTTGACTGCCTTGTTTTAGTGAGGTTAGCAGGCCGACTGCTAGCTTCTTCTGAATGAGGATGGTGTTTGACTGCCTTGTTTTAGTGAGGTTAGCAGGCCGACTGCTAGCTTCTTCTGAATGAGGATGGTGTTTGACTGCCTTGTTTTAGTGAGGTTAGCAGGCCGACTGCTAGCTTCTTCTGAATGAGGATGGTGTTTGACTGTGTCATTAAAGATTTCTGTGGATAAAAACAAGTAATACTGTGTCTCAGTCTAGACGCTCTAGGGTTACTCCTTACAAAAGAACTGGGTCATTCGGTGTCAAATCAGATAAGGTTGTTGCTGCACTGTCTATATGTCTATATGAATGATGGGTCCCAAAACCAAAACCTGTCAAATATTTCTGTTAACGTCCCGTCATATTATTTTCAGCCCTTGAAATTACTTCAGTTTTTCAACCTGAAAACACATTATCTGGGAAGCAAAGTTTGGCCATTAATATCATGAAAAGTACTATTCATAGGCAGCCCAAACTTTGTAGGGTGGAAGACAAACATGTTCTCAGCATGACTGAACTCAGTATGAAAAGTTTGCACGGCATGCTCATTGAGTTTCTACAAGGCCCTAACTAAGTTAGCAACTTTGTTGGTTGCAATGTAATTTCCCATTGCCAACCAACTAAGTTGCTAGCAGGTTAGCAACTACAGTATGGTTTTAGGGAACGCACCCCCGAATGGGAAGTATGAACGTTGTCGCTGTCGCTGGCATATGGTGCGCTGGGACGCGTTTCCCAGATTTCCTCAAACACACGACAGCAGCCTTTTTCTGCAGGAGATTTTGGCCTCGCTGTTCTCTTTCACTTTTGAGTCCGACTCTCATACCTTCTTTCTCAAGGTGTCCAGCTGAACTGCAGGCCGTGAACTCTGCCATATTTACCCAATCAGCATCTTACCTGTTTCTTTTGGGCCAATGAAGTTTCAGTTTTATTCTCTTATGTAAATTTGAATTAACTATTATTTTTTATGGCCAATGGGGGCCCCTCTGGCAGGCTGGCACACATGGGGCCCCTAGGCTGCAGCCATATCTAGCCTGCACACACACACATACACACACACACACACACACATGGGGCCCCTAGGCTGCAGCCATATCTAGCCTGCACACACACACACATGGGGCCGCTAGGCTGCAGCCATATCTAGCCTGCACACACACACACACACACACACACACACACACACACGGGGCCGCTAGGCTGCAGCCATATCTAGCCTGCACACACACACACATGGGGCCGCTAGGCTGCAGCCATATCTAGCCTGCACACACACACACACACACACACACACGGGGCCGCTAGGCTGCAGCCATATCTAGCCTGCACACACACACACACATGGGGCCGCTAGGCTGCAGCCATATCTAGCCTGCACACACACACACATGGGGCCGCTAGGCTGCAGCCATATCTAGCCTGCACACACACACACACACGGGGCCGCTAGGCTGCAGCCATATCTAGCCTGTTCGGCTCGATGTTAAAGGCATTTTTTGTCAGGTCGGGCGGGGCGGGGCAGATTAGATATCCAAAATGGGTCCGGTGGGTGCGGGTTATAATA
The DNA here is from genome assembly GCF_017589495.1 of Alosa alosa. Lineage (NCBI taxonomy): Eukaryota > Metazoa > Chordata > Actinopteri > Clupeiformes > Clupeidae > Alosa > Alosa alosa. The sequence goes on along the minus strand of NC_063192.1, from coordinate 36,044,169 downwards.
AACCCGACCCGCACAACACTACTCCCTACTTGTAACGTGTAAATAGAAGAGAGTATGAGCAGCATAGTTAGCTAGCGATATAACTAGCGATCGCTGTACGGCAGTCCCAAGACAATTCCCTCCCTGTCACCGTGGGAACGCTCTCCAGCTCCCGTACCTGCTCGCCCCAGAGCTGTGGGCAGTGGCATCCTGACCAGTCCTCCGGAGTGCTTGAGTCGCTGGCCAAGGGCCTCCCTCACCAGCTCCAGGCTGCAGGCCGCGTGCCACACGGGCAGCTCCAGGGCGCGCATGCAGCGGACCACCCGATCCCGCAGCGCAGCGGTCAGCAGGCCTCGCTCACAGGCCACGTACACCATGAGGGACATGTCGATTGTCACTGCCTCGCCGTGCAGCAGCGCAGGTAACACTTTCTGCAACACACACGTCAGAGAAAATAGTCAACTGTAAAATATCTTTGATGCTGGACATGCAGATATGGAGATCGGGGTCTATATGTATTTTTGAATTTGTTTGCAGTCAAGTGAAATGGTAGCCAACAAAAATGAAGTAGCTGTAAAACTGTACTGCAACTACAGCCTTAGGAGCACTTTCACTCCCAGGCATTTCAACACGCGTCTCTTGTGACCATCTCTAGCTCAGGGCTGATGAGGTGTCCGAAGTCCACCAGTCGGTCCAGCTCGTCCTCCCACAGGTTTGGAGCCAGCTCCTCCAGCATGGTCTCTATGGCGATCCTAGAGGATGCTGAAGCAGCAGGCGACTGGTCTGTCCTGTCGGTCTCATCACGGGTTTGGAACTTGGAATCCAGAAGCCTCGGCCCCTCTGACTCCAGAAGCTCAAACAGGCCTTTGTGTTTCATTAGAGCCATCTACAAAATATTGAGAGAAAAGAGTGTGACCCTACCTAGTTTGTTAACTACCACAGTCACGAGTTGGGTCGCGATAGTCTGTCATTTTTAAAAAGTGGGTCCTCAGAAAAAAAGTTTGAGAAACACTGCCCTACTGTGTCTTCTAATGTCCAGAAGCTAAATAACACAAACCTTTGAGGTCCTGGAAGATTCACCATGAGGTTTTAAAGAAGGTTTCCGTGTCCTCCGTTAGCCTTACTTATTTGTTAGGAACACCATGTTTAGTTCTAATTAGGAACACCATGTTTAGTTCCAATTAGGAACACCATGTTTAGTTTTAATTAAGAAGACCATGTTTAGTTCCAATTTGGAATACCATGTTTAGTTCTAATTGGGAACACCATGTTTCGTTCCAATTGGAAACACCATGTTTAGTACTACAGTCTGTCTGACGGACGCAAGTGTACCTGTGGCCTCATCATGCACCTAAAGAAGCGTGATCCACACGTTTGTCATGCAAGATACCTTCAACATCTCAGCCAGTCCATTGGCGATGTGGCGGCGTGGGACGGTCCCCAGGAAAGACCTGTCTAGGAACACGGCCACCGGGGGGATGTAGCTTCCCAGCTTGTTTTTACAGTTGGCAAAGTTGACCCCATTCTTTGCCCCGACACTGGCATCCACATAGGCCAGCAACGTGGTCGGGATGCGGATGTAGGGAGTCCTTCTACGATAGAGAGACGCCGCTAGTCCCACAATATCGAGACACACTCCTCCACCAATGGCCAAGATTGGCTCAGACCTTCGGTCAATGCCAAACTGGTGAACTTCCTCAAGGATTGTCGTGACAAGCTCCATGGACTTGTTTTCCTCTGTAGTGGGCAAAGGCAGCATCTTGTAGACGACATTCCTGGCCTTCAGGTACTCCGAGATCCTACTCCCGTAGAGCGCATGGACGGTCTCATCTATGACAATAAAGCGCTTTATGGGCTTGCTGCTGTTCTGCAGCTCTCCACAGCACCCCGTGTGGCCAAACAGCAGGGTGTCATTATCAGCGTCCAGAAGGTTATTGCATTGGATGATTCTGTAGGTGAACACGATGGGGCTCACCACTGTCCAGCAGACACCGTCAGCTGTGGAGCTCTCATAGCTATAGGGAGTCATGTAACAGACATGTTAGCTGTGGAGCTCTCATAGCTATAGGGAGTCATGTAACAGACACGTTAGCTGTGGAGCTCTAGCTATAGGGAGTTATAGTAACAGTAAGAGTGCAATTCAGTGAAAGTGTAAATAGAACCACCTAATTGTTCCTATGGGTGAACATGATTGACAGGGAGAAACACATTACATAGGCTACACATTTTGACAAATCTGACAATATTGACAGTTGTTAACAGTAATTAACCATATAACCATACTATTATAGGCTAGTTTATTACTAGCAATTAACAGTTACTCATTAGGGTGAGCTAGGCAGGGCACCCTGGACTCACAGAGGTGAAAGGGTTAATTCACACATAGCTGTGGACTGACTGGACACACACACGTGTATAGACCCCCTCATGCCAGCTCACTGAAATACCACCTCCAATAATAGCCAAATATTTAGGTCACCCTTGACTGTAGAGAGCCGTTTACAAGCCTACCAAATTATTGTTAAGAGTTTACTAAATTGTAATGGACATAAATCGACTCAATATTACAAGTATTTTGGTAAGACAAACTCTTTGAATATATCAAAATAAAGACACGCATGCACGGTCACTGCAGTTGCCACTACCGTGGGAAATTAATGTATCAAATATTCATACCCATATAGAACAATATATATTCACATATATGCAGCTGCATCCAGCTTATTATGAATAGATGGCTACAATATATTTTATAAATATGTAGTACAAGAATGTTTATGCAAGTATATGTGGAACACAAAATGGATATCTTGCATGAAAGTCCATGCTGAATATATTTAATAATGCAGAAAATATAAGAAAGTGACCAATATTGATAAATACATGGAAATATATTTATTTAACATAGTATATTTATTTAACATATATTTATACTTACATTTTAGAATTCAGTAACACATGTGGTTCCCCATGAGGCTACTTACATTTTAGCAGGCGACAGATGTCCCTGGTGGTCAGAGTGTTCACTTCCACGTCGTCTGTTCCACGTTCCATTAATTTGCACTAATTGAAATTCTCTGAGTTTATCACAGTAATCGAGATCAGTCACATTTGACATCTCTGCGACTAATACACATGTAAAGGGAATGAGCAAGTCAGGCTGCCACCTTGAGTCAGGCAGAACTAGCGGCATCTGGTTGGCCTGGGAGAGCCTATATATAGTTTGGGAAAACCGGCTACTAATCTCCATTTCTACACACCTTCTAACACCAAGCAGATCCTTAGCATCATTTACACTGCACTGGTTTTACTAGGCCTATATGTGTATCTATCTCCTTACCATCCTGTGAATTCTCATTTTTACTTCATTCTAATTCTCTGATGTTTTATTTATTGGTTTGTTTGTTTGTTTGTATTATTATTATTCATTGTTTTCTTATTTTTATTTTTCTCTATTATTGTGTTAAATGCACCAAATGTAAACCACTTTAAGCTGCATTCTGTGTATGAAAGGTGCTATACAAATAAAGCTTAGTATTATTGTTATTATTATTATTATTATTATTATTATTATTTAATAAATCTACTGCAACTTTTTAATGTAATAATTGCACTGTCTGCTGTATTTCAAGTCATGAAATTCTATTGTACAATCATTTGTAATTTTGTTGTTGTTTTAAAGATGCACTGTAGAGGGCAGCAGAGAGTTGTGCAGCTAGAATATATGCTTTGTGCTTTCTGTGAAATAGGTGTGGCAACAAATAGTCTGTAGTCTGTAAGGCAAGGAAAACTGGCTCTTATCATCCATTCATAATTTAACGGTATTCCCAGATTACAGATATGAACATCAGATCTTTGAACTCTGATTGATACTGAATAAGATCAACATGTGAAATCCATACATTATGCACGTCATATAATGGGATTTATTAAAGAGGCATGCTGTATTGATCACAAATCGTGCAAAGGCATTCATAAACAATGCATAGCCATAGCGTGTCTGCATTAGCCTAATGCACACGGACACCTTGCTGTGGAAATGGAGCAGCAGGAAGAAGACGCCACAGCTGAGAGCTGCAGCACTGGGGCACTTCATTGGATCTCTGAGATGCGATCGGGACCGTATGAGCAAAGAAAGAGTGAGAGGATACGCACTGTATCAATATACTTGACTGGCCAATTGTCCTATTCTTATCCATACAGTCCCATGTCTCTTCCAAACAGCTGGTCTCCAGGTGGACCATTCACAGTTGGACATACTCAGTCAAGTGGGCTACTTCCTCCATCCCAGACGGATGAAGCTGCTCTCATGTGTCAACAGCATCAAAAGGCTTCCCCTGCTCTCTGGTTAGACCAGCACTCCTCTAATTCACTTTGTCCACGGCGGAGTGGCCTCCCTCAACGATAGCACACCTCTGATATCTCCATGGCCAGCTCGATCAGCTCGCTGGTCTCTTGGCACGAGTCGAGCAGACCACAGTCGCAGCTCATGTTGCAGCTGCAGCAGTCGTTGGCACGCGAGGGCTCTTTGGACGCCCGGTAGTACCCACAGGAGGGACAGCAGCGCACCACACTGCGCTCACAGGCCTCTGGGATCAGACTCAGCAGCTCAGAGAAGCGGCAATGGAGACACGCCAACAGGAGAGACGCACAATCATCTGAGAGAGAGAGAGATGAGAAATGAGAGAGATGAGAGAGAGATGAGAAATGAGAGAGATGAGAGAGGGAGAGATGAGAGAGAGATGAGAGAGAGAAAGAGATGAGAGAGAGAGAGATGAGAGAGAGAAAGAGATGAGAGAGAGAAAGAGATGAGAGAGAGATGAGAGAGGGAGAGATGAGAGAGAGATGAGAGAGGGAGAGAGAAATGAGAGAGAGATGAGAGAGGGAGAGATGAGAGAGGGAGAGAGAGAGAGTGTCATCAACCTGGAACTGAAAAGCTGGACTCAAAAGGCCAACACCAGCAAAAACAGCTGAGGAGCACAGCAGAGCCGCCTGACGCATTTCTGTGGCCACAGCAGCACAGGGAGGAAGACAGAAGCTACGCTGAGGCACTGAAAGCGCCCATCAGTAGCCACAACACTGAGCTGAAACACATTAAAGAACTCCTCACTTTCATATGCACACGTCTGATGAGCTGATCGTGAGTACTGTAACTAAAAAAAAAATGAAAAAAAAATGTAATGCAATTTTTATTTTATACAAAAACCAGTTCACAACACAACTAATATACAGTATGCACTGCATATAACTCAATAATAACATATAAATAATATAACTAATATGATAAATAGATACATGTATCTGATATTCACTGGGATTGGTTCATTTTGAAGGCTTGTTAAGTTTGTTACATTTATCCAGGTTGTTCAATAATTAGTACTCCATGAAATCTTTAACAATTACCCTCTGGAATGTTCAAGGCATTCAATCATCCACTTTTGGTTGCAAAACTAACACTGTGGAATTTCAGAAAAGCATTTAAAACATGGACATTATAATTTTACAAGAAACATGGCGCAGGAATAATGAGGTCACCCTCTGTCCTATAGGATATTGAGAAATAGCGATCTCCTCCAGAAAAAATAAAGGAATAACACGAGGGAGAGATTCAGGGGGCATGGTGATATGGCATAAATTAGAAATAGATAAATACATCTCACTAATAAAAAAAGAGGACTCACAAAGTTTTCAACAAACAACTCACCCAAACAACCAAAGATATATTTGCTTGTGCTGTGTATATACCACCCTCTGAATCTCCCTACTACAACGAAGAGATATTTGACACCATGAACCACCAAATCAACCACTTCCAGGCCCAGGGAAGTGTATTGATCTGTGGAGATCTGAATGCAAGGACAGGATCCCTTCCTGACTATACAGCAGATCATGGCAACACATATATATATATATATATATATATTTGGGCAGAGGTTCCCACAAAATGTTGTTAACTTCCCACGGAACAGCTCTGACACACAAATAAACAAAAATGGGAAACTACTTTTAGAGCTCTGCCAAAGCCTGGGCCTGTATCTTGTCACTGGTAGGGTGAGAGGGGACTCTCTCGGAAGATACAACTACAGTTCACCTCTTGGTTGCTCAACAGTTGACTATGTGATAACAGACTTAGACTTGTCCACTTTCAGAGCATTCACAGTCAAGCCACTAACACCCCTCTCAGACCACAGCCAAGTTACTGCATACCTTAAAAGAACAGAAAACTCTAACATACACAAACAGCCCAGCAAGCTGTTCCGCACGAGAGAGTTACAGATGGACTAAGAACAGCAAAGAAAACTACCTAACAGCTCTCTATCACCCTAAAGCTTCCCCAACTATTGATACTTTCCCTCTTAGTAGTTACCCCCACAATATAGAAGGCGTAAACTTAGCAGTAGAAAATATTAACCATATATTTGACTACCTGGCAGAGCTATCAGCCCTACGTCCCCCTCAAAAAAGAAGACATACCAAACAAAGTGATGAGAAATGGTTTGACTTGGACTGCAAAATGATGAGGAAAAAACTAAGACAATTATCAAACCAAAAGCACAGACAGCCAAACAATCCACGATTTACGATCAATACTATGAGAGGAACTCAAACAATACAAAAAAAAAAAACACTTAGAAAGAAAAAAAGAACATCATATTCAAAACCAACTACAAACAATTGAAGAATCACTAAATCTAATACCTTCTGGGACAACTGGAACTCGCTAAACAAAAAGCCCCATGAAGAACCAGCCATACAAAATGGCAATACATGGAAAGATTATTTTGAAAATCTGTATAACAAAACAGATATGACCCATGAACAAATCCAAATTGTCGAAAAACTGACCAAAATAGAAGACACAATTTCTAAATACCAAAACCAACTAGATTACCCTATCACCTAAAAGGAACTGCTAGACAGACTGCACAAAAAAAGCGAGTGCCAAGAATTGAACACGGAAAAGAGTCCCCTCATCCAGTTGGTCCATAGGCTCCAGCAAGAAACAACCAACAGAACTAATATCACTATTCAGCCTCAGGACACCGGCACCCCTCTTGAAAGAATAAATACCAACCAAATTATCAACACCCAGAAAGAAAAATCTCTCACATATTGGACAAAAACAACAGAAAAACAAAGTAAACTACAAAGTTATTTGACTCTTAACAGGGAATACCAATTAGCAAAATACTTGACAATTGTAAGAGACACCAACTTGAGAAAAACAATGTCTAGATACAGGCTTAGCAACCACAGCCTGGCAATAGAAACAGGCAGACGCAGGCAAACCTGAATGCCTAAAGAAAACAGACTTTGTGTGAACTGTGACAAAGCTGCCCTAACTACAAAGAAATACGCTCCAACTTATAATATATATATATATATATATATATATATATATATATATATATATATAGAAGTATATGGATATATATATCCAAAATTCTTTGAGATCGAAGATCACAAGAAAATTAGATATTTATTAGGAGAAGAGGAAGATTGTGCAATACTAGCTGCACACTACATACACAACTGTGACAGAAAGAGGAGGAGTGACCACTGAGCAGCGCGCCCACACACACACACACACACACACAGTGTACTGATGAAGTGTAAATGTTTGTAATGTTTGTATATGTTTGTTTGTTTACTTTTTTGTAATTATCAATATTCCTGTGAACGCTTTGGCAATGCATCATATGATTTGTCGTGCCAATAAAGCATATTTGAATTGAATTGAGAGATATGAGAGAGAGAGAGAGATGAGAGAGAGATGAGAGAGGGAGAGATGAGAGAGAGAGAGATGAGAGAGAGAGAGAGAGATATGAGAGAGAGAGATGAGAGATGAGAGAGAGAGATGAGAGAGAGATGAGAGAGAGAGATGAGAGAGAGAGAGAGAGAGAGAGAGAGAGAGATGAGAGAGAGAGAGAGATGAGAGAGAGGAGAGAGAGAGAGAGAGGAGAGAGAGATGAGAGAGAGAGAGATGAGAGAGGGAGAGATGAGAGAGAGAGAGAGATGAGAGAGAGAGAGAGAGAGAGATGAGAGAGAGAGAGAGGAGATGAGAGAGAGAGAGATGAGAGAGAGAGATGAGAGACAGAGAGAGAGATGAGCAAGAGAGAGATGAGAGAGAAAGAGAGAGATGATCATTATACATTTCATTTATTATTCTCTCTTTTTAATTATTATCATTTTGTTATTATTATTATTATTATTTTATTTTTATTTTTTAAACAGATATTGTATCTGTGTTGTTTTGTTATATGTTTGCTTTGGCAACACTGCTTCATTGAGTAATGCCAATAAAGCTCCATTGAAATTGAAATTGAAAAAATTGAGATGAGAGAGAGAGATGAGAGAGAGAGAGAGAGAGATGAGAAACGATGACAGATAGATGAGAGAGAGAGAGATGAGCGAGAGAGAGAGAGATGAGAGAGAGACAATCAAACCTTCAGACAAAACAGAGATAACAATAAACAATGAAGTTCTTTCAGATGCTCAAAATGACAGCTGACCTAAATATTTTTAGATGTACTACTTAGCCTAAAAGCACCTCCACATCACTTAAGTCATTTCCACATATAGAACTCCAGTAATCACCTTTCACTTCCGCTAGATAAGTGATTGCACTTGTCATTATGGACATAATTGTTTTTTTGAAATGTGAAGCTTGAAACAGAAGTGGTCAGTTATTAGCCATGCAGGGCGGTGAGAAGTGGTCAGTTATTACCCATGCAGGGCGGTGAGAAGTGGTCAGTTATTAGCTATTATGGACAGGCCATCTCTGTGGGATTGTAATTGTGTTCTAGCAGGCAGAGAAGTTGTATGGAGACATCCCAGAGACAAATGGACAACACTGCTGTGTTAAGAGCTGCTGCTGACCAGGAGGAATGAAGGCTGCACAGACAGACAGATGAGGCAGGGCTGCTCTCAAACATCACAGATGGCCCAGACACACAGGTCAGGTAATGCCCTCTCAATTTATTCATTTGCAAATTAAACAACCCAGTTTCATTTGTCAATAAAGTAATAAAGTAAGCTACTCATTTTATATATTATTAAGGCTAAATCCCAGGCTATAAAAGTGTAATATCTATTCTCGGCTATATTAGCTTTCTCTACACACAGTCCCCTTTCAGAAAGCATTTGCCATCATTTACAGCTCATAAATAATTCAAGGCGAGTCCATAAAAATATTTGATGACTGAGGTGGTTCAGAGGGACGCAAGCAATGAGAACTGTGAAAACAAACTGACAACACGAAGTACTGACAACACAAAGAAATGACAACACAAGACCCCAGAGATGTCTGCAGGGGTTACGGTACAACTGTACTGATTTGTAGAAAATGAAAACCACCCTGCTGAATAAATCAGCCTGATCAGCTTAAGGTGGCTTGCTGGTTGACCAGCTTGTTTGACCACCCATGGTTGACCAGTTAGACCAGCAAATCTCTTGCGAAAACATACCTTCAACTGGTTTACCCAGTTTACGATGGTGATTCAACTGATTTTACTTGTTGTACCACCTCAAGCTGGTGTAAGATGGTCATGCTGGTGACCAGGCCAGTCAAAAGTGCACAAGGTTGAGCTGAACCTTCTGTTTAGTTCTTTTGGTGCGTCAGTCAAGTTCAAAGCAACCAAGGACACAGAGGGACAAAAAGTCTACATTCAAGACATCTTCATATTTTTATATAAATAAAGATAAATCTTTACTTCAATGTGAATGTAAACACATCTTCTCTCTTAAAGCATTACACTCCAGTGGTTTAAATGAGGAATAGGAAATGTCATGCTTCTTGTGATCTTTATTATATTAATGCATGTATCAGTGTATCACGTTGTCATGATTTGAGATTAACAAGGCCATTGGCAATCAAAACTATCTACAACATGAATCAAATGGTAGCCTGATGTCCTAGCCGTCGATGTCTGTAACAGTAGTTGACAAAGAGATCATTTAAAGGATTATTTATTCTGCAGACTGATTGATATGATAGCATAGCATGATAGCATAGCATGAGCCTTAAACCTTCTCAACGGAATACCAGTTTGCTTCTGCTGTAGTCTCTATTCCATAAACAAACCAGTAAACGTTGTATCCACGGCAACCCAAACTCACCTCCAGAATCAGCATGAGATCAACCCAAACTCACCTCTAGATTCAGCATGAGATCAACCCAAACTCACCTCCAGAATCAGCATGAGATCAACCCAAACTCACCTCCAGAATCAGGCATGTTGGACTCAAAAGAGGTGAAGTCGCTGCTGAGCAGGTGTTTGTCTGATGAGAGGAGGGAGGAGCTGGAACCTGCCCACTGGTTTCCCACGCCGTCCAGGGACGAAACGTCAGCGTCCTTCTCAGATATGGTGCTCAGCCTCCTGATACCGCTGACCACAACCTCCTCACGATGGCCACTCTTCAGGCCTGCAGAGCACACATGCCCACACACTGAGCCCACACACATGCCCACACACTGAGCCCACATCACCACATGGACAGTGCATGGTACATAGAACACAGAAGTGTTCTACATGTTGAAAAGTCTTACCACCAGAACACTAAGGCCTGGGTGTTCTCTGATTGGCTACTTTGTTCGGTATTCGTATTCCCTTTCGTTGAACTGAAAGCGTAGGCCCTACTGTAGCTAATCCACTGTGCGATATGGAGCTGTAGCGTATACCGGAACAAGCGCTGTAGTGGTTGATCAACGAAAAATACTGTCTCCACGGCTTATTTGATGTGTTTTAATGCAGAAAAACACCCTTGGGTCAATTTTCACTGGAATTACATTTTAAAGGCACTCTAAACGATGCTGGGTAACGTCACTTCTGTTGACTTTCAAACAAAACAGATAGCTAGCTCGCTACTCCCTCCCCCTCCCTCCCGTGCTGCTCCCGTGCAATTGAAACTCTCCTAAACGCGCATCTTGTCTGTGATTTGCTGGAACAGTTTGTTATGTTTTCATGGGCTAGGTTTGCCCAGGTTGTTTTTGTTGCTGTTTTTGGAGCCTGGGCTGCCCACAGAGATCACATTTTTTTTACAGTGTATTCAGGACGCAGTCAGCTAGCGGTTGGTTAGGTGATGTTTGCAGTAAGTGACATAAAATGTTTTAGCCTAAAAAACGTGTGGCATCGCTAAGAGCACCTTTAACAGAACCTTAAAATCAATTATAGGAAACAGGGAGCCAGTACAGTTCAGCTAACACAGGGGTGATGTGCTCCCTTTAATTGGTGTTATAAGACTAGCAGCAGAGTTCTGTATGAGTTCCAATTTCTTTATATGCTTTTTTGGGAGACCAGTAAAAAGTGCATTGCAGTAGCCTAGTCTAACCTACTAGTGATAAAGGCATGGATTAATATCTCTGCATCTTGTGTTAAAAAAGGCTGCACTTTGGCCATGTTTCTCAGGTGGAAATAAGCTGTCTGGGTAACTTTACTGATATGGGGCTTAAAGCTTAACTCTGTATCTAAGATGACCCCTACAGTAGGCTTGTTACCTTTGACCTGGTGTGCCAGGTTCCCAAGGTTACTAAGAACGATGTCTCACTTTGATTTTGGTCCAACTAAAAGTATCTCTGTTTTATCGTCATTTAGCTTTAAAAAAATGTTGTTCATCCACTGATTAATGGAGGCTAAGCATGCGAGAAGGGAGCAAAGCCATCTGGGTTTGTTGGCTCCACAGAAATATATAATTATATAGTCTGCATAGCTGTGGAAGTTTACATTATGCTGACTTATGATGTTGAAGCATATATGGGGAAAAGAGCAGAGGACCAAGACAGCTCCCCTGGGCCACACTGAGGGGAAAATCATGTTGTACAGACACGTGATCCCCTCGACTGACAGTCTGCCAGTAATGTAGGTTTGAAACCAGTTTAAAACATTATAAGAGAAACCAATCCACTTCGCAAAGCGGTGAATTAAAATGTTATGATCAATGGTGTCGAATGCTGCACTCAAATCTAGAAGAATAAGGATCAACACTTTGTTTCAGTAGCAAGTCTGGGATCATTAACTATTTTTACTAGGGTCGTTTCTGTGCAGTGATTTGATCTAAAACCTGATTGGAATTTTTCGAGAATACTGTTTTCGTTGAGGAAGGTATTAAGTTGATTACAAACAACTTTTTCAAGTACTTTGCTCAGGAAATGTAGGTTTGATATACTGCAGTTACAGTACTCAGGATAGCATGGTCAATACTACACATTCTTGATGAATCTGGTCGGGACTGGATCCAGAGCAAATGTTGAGGAGCCGGTCTGAGTTACAATGTTGCTGAGCTCAGATACTTTCGTCAACAGTGTTAAAACAATCTGAATTTTGGGGGGCTGTTTTTGGGTGCACTGTCAAATGTATTACCTGTGCTACCAATGGCCTCCCTTATAGATGTTACTTTGGTTTTTAAGAAGCCTGCAAATGTTTCGCATCTTAGAGAAGATGCCTGACGTGTGTCAAAGGGTGTTTGATGTAGTAGCTTATCAATGGTGGAGAACAACATCCTGGAGTTCCCATTGTTTTCAGCAATGACCTTAGAGAACCTTAGAGAACCTTAGAGACCTTAGTGGATCCTTCTCTCACTCTGAGCAGCTCTATAGTCATTTACTATGTTCTTTCTTTTAGAATGGCGCGGTGAACCTGTAGCTTAGTTTTCCTCCATGTTCTCTCATACAGGTTTCCTACAGGATCTTATGGACATTTTCGTTCATCCAAGGCATCAGTTTGCTACACTTCAGTTTGAAATGTTTTACATATTGAATAAGGCCTGGGTATTCTGGGTATTCTTTGAGGGGATCCGTGCTTTGTTCCATGTTCTTTGTTCCATGTTCTCCTATTCCCTTTCTTTCTTTCTTCTAAAAGGGGTCAATAAAATGCTCCACAGGGTCCCTGGTCCAGTGCCGTGATTACTGAGGACACATTAGAGTGCACGTCCCAGTGGGCCGCACCTGAGAGTGGTTTGAGAGGCGCCTAATGACCCAGATCGATTGGGAGATTGCTATAGCCTCAGGAGTCCATTCTAAAAGCCCTTTTTCAAACTCTGAGACTCTGTGTGCTCTTTGTTGAGATGATATAACTGTCTGTCATTGCAGTAATGTTACCCCCCCCCCCCTTAAATACGGATTATCTTGATTGATGCCATGTCAGAATAGGGTACCATCCTCTCATTTCATGCAGCCTATGTGTCTTATACCACTGATAATTCTTATACCACTGATAGTTCTTATCTGATAATTCATATCACTGACAGTTCTTATACCACTGATAGTTCATATACCACTGATAGTTTTTATACCACTGATCGTTCTTATACCTGAGAGTTTTCAGTTATACCTTATACCTTCAGAGTTTTCTCCACAGAGTTGAGCTCAGTGCACACAGTTTAAGGCCCCAGAACTTTTCAATGTTCTTCTGTATCCTACAAAGATTGTTGCAGAAACAGATCTCAGATGCAGAACTTCAAGATGAAGAGCCATCGCCTGTACAACAGGCGATCCCATAGCCCATCCCATAGCCTACCCATCATGGGAGAAATATATATGCTGAAGTGAACACATGAGGAACGGTTAGAATGTGTAGCCTATACCGAAACCTAGAAATAGGCGATTCATTTATCATGAACACGCATGCAGTTAGAATATTTTAAGGTATTCATTTACCGTCGGTCACAGGACCCTTTCTGTCTCTCGAAACATCAAGATCGGTGCCAGTCGTTTTCCCATCCATTTTAAGAAGCTTCGATGTAAATAAATCTATGAAACGCAGATCGCCATTCAGTATGATCTTTGATGCGCCTTTGGATTATGCCTTATATCCGTGGAAATGACGAATCACTGATAACAGTCAACGTGTAGCCTATACAGTATTACAACGTGTGTAGCCTATACAGTATTACAACGTGTAGCCTATACAGTATTACAGCAGCTTACATGCTTTGTAGCGGCATTACTTCTGTGCGCAACAGCAGCGCGTTTAGCGGAGAAGTGACGGTCATCTCAATCCTGCGCACTGACTGCCTCTCGCATTAAGCACCCTCCTCTGCGCACTGAATGCCTCTCGCATTAAGCATCCTCCCTCTGCGCACTGAATGCCAACCCTTCTCTCGCTCATTGAGTTTCCAAAGATGCGTTGAAGACGACGAGCAAGAGAGAAACATTTGGATACTTTAGTACTAAGTAAAACACGTTTGCCATGTCTTATTTCAGCAATCGTGGGTGTGCGGGGCAAGTAAATGATTGTTGCCTAGATGCACCTCACCCCACCGCAAACCCTCAATTTAGAGAATCGACCACCACTACACGCCCAAGTAGGGTTGCCACATTTGATTTGCGTCCCCCCCTCAATAAATAAATAAATAAATAAATAAATAATCCATAAACTCAGCCTTGTTTGTTTGTGCTATAGCCTATGATGCCACATATTAACAATAGCCTACTATGCATAATACTAAGTTGTTACAAGCAGTTATAAGTTTCATATAGTAAAAGGGATTGTCAACAATGACATCTAATCCCTGCCAGTCTCTCTCTCTCTCTCTGGTGCACACTCAAGATTCGTTCCCAATTAATAAGTAACGTTCAAGTTAGATGCTGCATCGTGATCATCCTTGCATTTAACACGAAGTTCGTGCATTTTGACATCGTAAACATTCTCTAAGAGAGAAAAGAAGTTAGCAGTACAGCTAGGCCGATGTATTGGCTACATTTTGGTACCCCTTCTGTCCTTTTAGTCCAGTGGACAGAAAGGTGAACCCAAAAATGTTGAGTACACCAAAGTTTTATGATGGAAATATATAGTATGGGTTCCCAGCATGTAGAAACTGGCGGATGCTAATTTGCATATGTTGGGCAATTTGTGTAATCGAGCTAATTAGCATAATCACCTATATTGATCATATTATAAGAGCTGCTTGGCCAAAATGGACAATGTTAGTATGTGTTTAGGGGTTACTAGAGATGCTGAGTCCATATCTGACATTTTCAAGATTCATCACTATTTAAACTTGGTTTGGTCACGTTTTTACTCTCATTAAGCTGATTTTGCTGAGTTTTTGGGGGCGATTTAGACGGATTTTTGGAGGATAAAAATGTTCAGTGTTTAGGAATAATTTGGATCCTCAAGTTATTTCTGAATTCCACAATCATTTTGGAAATAGCTATTCACTGGCCCTCTGCTGTGACTCACAATAGAGTAACAAAGGGAAGAACTAGCCTCTACTACTCCTCACTGTCCTCATCCGTTGTCCTGTCGCCATCTTCTCCAGACTCTTCATCCCTGTCCTTCTGCTGTTTTTGCTGTGTAAATATATTGCCACATGTAACATCACTGCCTTTGCAGAAACAATAATTAGTACAGGCCAGGTCTGCAGCTGCACTTTCCAGATACGTGTATACACAGTTTTAACCCAGCTTTGCAGTTACAGCTGATAACATCTAACAAATCAGGAGGAGCAACAGGACTTAAATCGAGGGTGGGCAAGTTCCTCTCCTTTCTTCATACCTGTCTTCTAACTCCCTCCAAACGCGGTTATATCCACAGCCGGTGGATCAGGACGGTCTGCTGCTTTCCAAAGCAGCACCTGTAGATGGGCACGTTTTCCATGGAGGAGCAAATTGCGTTCTGTAGTGTTTTCAGTGCTGGAGGAGCCGGGAGTGGGAGACCTCACCGCCAGGGATGAATTACTGCACTGGCCTACTGGACCCGGCCCAGGGGTCAGGGGGCCCTGAAGCCCAAGCCTTTGCCTGAAATCATTGCCACAATATCAACACATCAGGATGTAGGCTACGAATCTGATTGAATTTAGAATTGGCCATCCCCAAAATGCACCAGAATACAGGAAATCACCTGAGGAAGCGGCCTTGGAAAATAAGGTAGTGACGCCAGCCTGGGCGCTGACTTCACCGAGAGAAGACCTTGAGCCCCTGCCCCCGCCGGGCAGCTTTAGGCTGGAGTTGGCGGTGGCCCTGGCTGCGGAGCAGAGGTGGAGCGGCAAGGAGGTGGTGCCTTGAGGACGGACGGTTGGCGGAGCCTGTTCGAGTCGGCCTGTTCGCCGGTGCTCTTTAGAAAAATAAGGGGGAAAAAGTTTGTTGTGTGAAATCCGATGGCACGAGCCAGAGAGAAGGTCTAGGCCTTGGTGCGACTGTGGCGGTGTGGAGTGGCCGGAGCAGCGGAGGACAGCTCTGCGACAAGGCAGCAGAGGAGGGACGCCAACGTCTGTAGCTGTAGCCTGATTGCGCAGCGTGGTCCGGCTGCGATGGAACTGGAGTCTGCTGCCCCGACTGGCGAGACGATGGAGTGGAGGTGCAGTGCCAGTAACGGTGCTCAGCGCCGGGGAGTCTGTGGCAGTGGAGGCTAGGCCTCGCCAGGTGTTGGAGGAACGTTGTGGTGGTGCACACTGCGAAAGGGGAGCTGTGCAACGCCAGCGTGCTGGACTGTGCTTGAGATTCCCACGATGTTTCGCGCTAAGGATTCTGGGAGAACTGAATGATCATCTCAATACCAATGTTTCCCAAAAGGCTTGTCCCAAGGAGAACAGTATTACCTTAAACACACATGAGGAAACTGAACAGTCCAACCAGTAGACTAGGATAAGCTAGCCAACTATGCTACTTTGTTTACAATATTTCCAGGCTTCAACCAGACAGCAGAATGAGGCAGAGTTGTAATAGAAATAGTAGGCCTAAGCAATAGGCTAATCTGCATAAAGTGTGCTGTCATAAATATCAGACATTCAGCATTCTCTCTTTTTATATCAGGATATAAAATAATACAGATATATTACATTGTAATCCTCTGGTGTTCTAAGGTATAGGCTATTGAAATGTCTAGCCCCCCCTCCAAAAAAAGAAAAATCGAGGTTCGTATCAAACCGTGGGTCAAAAATTGTGATACGAATCGAATTGTTAGTTTGGTGTATCGTTACAGCCCTACTGTATATTGCTACAGCCCTATCCTCCAAAAATCTGTCTAAATTGGACCAAACTCAGCAAAATCAGCTTAATGAGAGTAAAATGTGACCAAACCAAAGTTTAAATAGTGATTTTGAATCTTGAAAATATCAGATATGGACTCAGCATCTCCAGTAACCCCTAAAACATACTAACATTGTCCATTTTGGCCAAGCAGCTCTTATAATATGATCAATATAGGTGATTATGCTAATTAGCTTAATTACACAAATTGCCCAACATATGCAAATTAGCATCTGGCAGTTTCTGCATGCTGGGAACCCATACTATATATTTCCATCATAAAACTTTGGTGTACTCAACATTTCCGGGTCCACCGGACTATTTGGTGCCCTTGTGCGTGATGCGCGTGGTACATGTTGAAACATAGTTTCTTACCTATATATTTGCCCTGATGCACTTGTTGACGCAGACACACGCACTCACTTTTGACTCATTTCCCTGCTGCTGTTATATCAGCCTACAGAGCAAATAGGACATGCGCCTGTCACTAGAAAGTGGAGTCTGGGTCTGTGGTTGCGCGGCAGTTGCTAGGTAATAATGTAAACTCTATTTTTGCTGCCAATCACCAAAAAGCCTTTTATGTCTGTGTACTGTACATAGGCTACACGGGATTTGATGTAGGGCCTACGATAAACACAACCAAGAACAAAACCGTTCGAAACTATGTTCGAACATCTAACAAGATGTTTTTTATTTATTTTTATTTGGCTTTTATTATTAAAGGATAGTGCCCTTTGTACAAATACAAGAACAAGTATATTTGCATTATATAAAAGGGAATAAAAAACAACAAATCAAGTGTTAAGAGCCTCAGGCTTTTCATGACCTCGCTAGTCTGAGGAGATGAGGGTTAAAACTCCCACAGGACTGCTGGATCAAACATGTGATTGACACTGACCCATATTTGGCATTTAACGATTCACACTTGCCAATATCTATTTTTTACAAATTCATTGGTAGCTGCTGACGATCACGTTCTCATCTGGCCAATCTGATGTAAACAAGGAATATGTGTCCTTATTTTCATAGTCTTTGGTTAACTCCATGGACAGTTACAAATTCAAAAGAGAACCTTAAAAACTAGACTTTCTTTTTTTTACATAAATGCAGATTTATCCTCTCCTAATTAAGTTTGTACTATCTACTACCATGAGTCAGAGGAATATACAGACATTCCTTTAAAATAATGCAATGGAAGGCATTGTGTCTTAGAATGAAAACTACCTACAAAACACAGTATGCTACTCCTGCCCTTCAACAAACACTCGGGCCGAGAGAAAGATGAAGAACAAAAGGAACTAAAAACAAACAACATTCATCAAGTGCTAGTCAGACATGTTCCACTTTGGTTCAAATTCAACTTTTTTTGTCAAATTAAAAACAAAATAAAATGGAGGTAAATCAGATGATCGAGACATTCACTAAGTTTATGACCCTTTGTCTATCACACACACACTCTTACTCACACACACACCCACACACACACACACACAAACACCTTTCACCCTGACTGGAGCTAAATGTAAATTATGAAACCATTACCATAAAAAATAACATGTACTCACACACACACACACACAAATTCAGACATACAAGGCATCACGCGAGACAAGTCAGTGGCAGTGGGTGGAGGAGAGCAGTGGGACCTATGTGCCGTGTGGTGGGTGCAGGAGAGCAGTGGGACCTATGTGCCGTGTGGTGGGTGGAGGAGAGCAGTGGGACCTATGTGCCGTGTGGTGGTGGAGGTCTTGGGAGGGAGCGGTCACGGAGTTGGCCCTTTGTTGGCCCTTTCTGCGCTCAGGCACTGATGAGCCCTTGACGTACCAGTGAGGTCAGTCCGGTCCACAGGGCGCTACAATGTGTCGCCATTCAAAATAAATACAGTAACAACAACAACCACAACCAAAAAGTCCCTCTAGCCGTGAGGCGGTTCTCAGTGGTGTTCCACCAAATGCGCTGTGTGTCCGTTCAGTACATTATCTTAGCTGTCAATGAGAGAGTGTTTGTGTTCTGTGTGTGTGCACAACAGTGGGTGAGTGACTGAGTGATTAGGCCCATGTGGAAGTGTGTGTGTGTGTGTGTGTGTGTGTGTGTGTGTGTGTGTGTGTGTGTGTGTGGGGGGGGGGGGCTCTCAGGAGAAGGCAGGTGGAGAGGCCCGGGGCAGGTCATTCCTCTCTGAGGGCTCATAGTAGCGCTTGTGCTCCAGTTCCGGGCTGCATTCGTCCAGCATCATCTCCGGGGAGTGGGCCGCCTCCTCATACTCCTCCTCCTCCAGCTGCTCCTCCTTCACTCTGGAAGGGTATCTACACACACGCACGCACACACACACACACACACACACGCGCGCGCACGCACGCACGCACGCACACACGCACGCACGCACACACAGACAGACACACACACACACGCACGCACGCACACACACACACACACACACGCACACACAGACAGAGACACACACACACGCACACACAGACAGAGACACACACACACACACACAGTAGAAAGATAGCTTACAGTTTAGATAGATTCTGGGGTAATTTCAGAGATGGGGTTAGTTGCAGCACAGGGCCAATGGTTGAACTGAGCAAAGAGGAGTGGGTGTGGCCACTCAGTGTGGGTGGAGCAAAGGTGAGTGGGTGTGGCCACGCACAGTGTGGGCGGAGCAAATATTAGTGGGTGTGGCCACTCACAGTGCGGGCAGAGCAAAGATAAGTGGTTGTGGCCACTCACAGTGTGGGCGGGGGGGAGAGGTCGGTGCTGGAGTCGCTGGCGTCGCTGTCCATGTCCTGGTCCTTGTCCAGGGAGCCGTTGAGCTCGTGGCGGATGGCAGAGGCCAGGGAGTGCAGCCCCCCACTGCCCAGAGACGCCGAGCCATACAGGGGCAGGGAGCTCTCCGCCATGGCAGCCTGAGGAGGGACGCACACACACACACACGACACACACGACACACACACACAGACACAGACACACACAGACACACACAGACACACACACCTATTTAATAGCTTGTTCCACAATGTTATTGGGAAACATTCACTCTGTAAACTAAATGATCTACAAAAGACATATGATGTGCTCTGTAACAATACAGTATATCATTATTAAACTACAGACATAACTGACATATGTGCCCTGTAACAACACACTACAGTATATTATTATTAAACTACAGACATAACGACATATGATGTACCCTGTAACAGCACACTACAGTATATCATTATTAAACTACACTAGACTACATGCAACAGACCAGCGACTGTCCCTCACCTGAAGAGCAGAGAAGGCCGGACTGTGGCCAAGGCTGGACTGGATGCCCTTCACAATGGAGGGAGACCTGGAGGAGACAATCACAATCACAGTGTTAACTCTGGAGTCGGAGACAATCACAGTGTTAACTCTGGAGGAGACAATCACAGTGTTAACTCTGGAGGAGACAATCACAGTGTTAACTCTGGAGGAGACAATCACAGTGTTAACTCTGGAGGAGACAATCACAGTGTTAACTCTGGAGTCGTCAACCACAAGCACAGTGTTAAATCTGGAGTCAACCACAACCACAGTGTTAACTCTGGAGGAGACAACCACAGTGTTAACTCTGGAGGAGACCATCACAACCACAGTGTTAATCCAGTCAGAAACTCCCAAAGCAATAGAGCTGTAGCAACCAGCAGCATCCTCAACGGCTTACAGTGATCGTCCATTTAAAATATAGCTTACAGTGATAAAATATAGCTTACCGTGATCATCCATTTAAAATATAGCTTACCGTGATCATCCATTTAAAATATAGCTTACAGTGATCGTCCATTTAAAATATAGCTTACAGTGATCGTCCATTTAAAATATAGCTTACAGTGATCGTCCATTTAAAGAATGCGTTGGAGACACCTGCTGGTAACGTAGAACACACATGATACCAGAGAGAAACAGAGAGAGACACAGCGAAAAGAAAGGGGATGAGAGAGGAGGGAGAGAGAGAGGAGGGAGAGAGAGAGGGGGGGAGGGGGTAATCACGCACCCTGTGATCTTCTGTGGTCTCCTCTTCTGGAACTCGAGTTCATCTACTGTCCACACGGCCCCCTTCACGTTCTCCACACGCACAAAGCATTTGTGCAGACTCAGGTTATGCCGCACAGCATTCTGGAACCACATGACACACAGTGACCATCACTCCATCACACCGTGACCCAACACACAACACACAGAGACCATCACTCCATCACTTTACAGTGGGTGGTCCTCCACAGCGCTGGACGCTGAGGCTAGTCTAGTGTGGACAGTAACTAGGGTTAGTTCCCAACGAGGCGCTGCTTTACCTTCCATGTTGCTGCGTTCTTTCTGAAATAGGCAAACGTTCGCGTGAACCAGTTGTAGATCTCGTTTAGTGTCAGCTGTCTGTCTGGAGACTCAAAAATAGCCTGAAAATGAAACACAGGGACAAACCGAAAGCAAATGAGCAAAATGGAAACGGAGAAGAACAGAAGCACAACAGGGTTTCCTGCAGGATGGGGTCCGCTCACATACCTGCTGGATTAAGGAGGCGTACGTAAACACATACCTGCCGTATTAAGGATTAAGGAGGCGTACGTAAACACATACCTGCCGTATTAAGGATTAAGGAGGCGTACGTAAACACATACCTGCCGTATTAAGGAGGTGTACGTAAACACATACCTGCCGTATTAAGGAGGCGTACGTAAACGGAGGTCTGACTTCTGCGCTGGAGTAGAACTCCTTGTTTTGGACGATGTCTGTGGGAGCAAACAGGATGTCAGCTGATGCAACGCAAGCACACGGACTTCGACAAAACCACAAAACAGACACCCTTAGTCCAGAAAACAAACAAACAAGCACCCTTAGTCCAGCGCCTGAGTCGTACCGACCAACATCCCTCAGCGAGTAGTGACCCGCCAGATGCTCACCCAGACCTGTGCTGCCCACCCAGACCTGTGCTGCTCACCCAGACAGGTGCAGGTGCTGCCCACCCAGACAGGTGCAGGTGCTGCCCACCCAGACAGGTGCAGGTGCTGCCCACCTTGGTTCATGGAGGCCCCGTACTTGTCGGAGAGGCGTCGGCGGGAGGGTCCAGTGCTGTGCAGGCCGGCTGGGATGATGACGGTGGGAGACTGGGGCAGGGACGTGCGTGGCGTGGAGGGGGCCATGGCCGACTGCGACAGACTCATGGAGATGGGTGTCTTGGGAACTGTCGCCTTGGAGAGCGTCATACTGGACACCAGGTTGACCTGGGGGGGTATAGGTCAGTCAGGTCAGACCTAAACTCTGCTCGCTCAACAGGAGAAACTCTGCTGTAAGATAAGCTCCCTGGTCAACACATCCTGCTACCCAGAGCATGGACTCTTGGAGCCTCTCAGTGCAGTGTGTGTAGCAGAGTGTGTGTGTGTAGCAGTGTGTGTGTGCAGCTGTGTGTGTGTGTGCAGCAGTGTGTGCAGCAGTGTGTGTGTGTAGCAGTGTGTGTGTGCAGCAGTGTGTGTGTGTGTAGCAGAGTGCGTGTGTGTAGCAGAGTGCGTGTGTAGCAGTGTGTGTGTGTAGCAGTGTGTGCAGCAGTGTGTGTGTGCAGCAGTGTGTGTGTGTGTGTGTGCAGCAGTGTGTGTAGCAGTGTCTGTGTGCAGCAGTGTGTGTGTGCAGCAGTGTGTGTGTGTGTGTAGCGGTGTGTGCAGCAGTGTGTGTAGCAGTGTCTGTGTGCAGCAGTGTGTGTGTGCAGCAGTGTGTGTGTGCAGCAGTGTGTGTGTGCAGCAGTGTGTGTGTGTAGCAGTGTGTGTGTGTAGCAGTGTGTGCAGCAGTGTGTGCAGCAGTGTGTGCAGCAGTGTGTGCAGCAGTGTGTGCAGCAGTGTGTGTGTGTCCAGCGGTGTGTGCAGCATTGTGTGTAGCAGTGTGTGTAGCAGTGTGTGCAGCAGTGTGTGTGTGCAGTGTGTGTGTGTGTGCAGTGTGTGTGTGTGTGTGTGTGTAGCAGTGTGTGTGTAGCAGTGTGTGTGTGTGTAGCGGTGTGTACAGCAGTGTGTGTAGCAGTGTCTGTGTGCAGCAGTGTGTGTGTGCAGCAGTGTGTGTGTGCAGCAGTGTGTGTGTGCAGCAGTGTGTGTAGCAGTGTGTGTGTGCAGCAGTGTGTGCAGCAGTGTGTGCAGCAGTGTGTGCAGCAGTGTGTGTGTGTGCAGTGTGTGTGTGTGTGTGTGTGTGTGTGTGTGTGTGTGTGTGTGTGTGTGTGTGTGTGTGTGTGTGTGTGTGTGTCTGTAGCAGTGTGTGTGTGTGCAGTGTGTGTGTAGCAGTGTGTGTGTGCAGTGTGTCTGTAGCAGTGTGTGTGTGCAGACTTACAGGCTGAGGTGCTGGCTTGGCCTCAGAGGACTTGACGCGGAGGTGAGCCATCATGGCCTGCAGCCGATCTTTGTCTTTGGCCAGCTGGAGCACAAGCAGACAGAACAGGTGGTCAGTCACACCTCACACTCTTCAGAGTGCTCACACACACACACACACACACACCTTTCAGAGCACACACACACACACACACACACACCTTTCAGAGCGGCTCACACACACACACACACACACACACACCTTTCAGAGCGCTCACACACACACGCACACACACACCTTTCAGAGCGCTCACACACACACACACACCTCACACTGTTCAGAGCGCTCACACACACTGAGAGAAAGTGGAATAGAACATTATGTCCAATATTCCAATATGTGGTTTAATGTTCTGCATTATGTCCAATATTCCAATATGTGGTTTGATGTTCTGCATTATGTCCAATATTCCAATATGTGGTTTAATGTTCTGCATGATGTCCAATATTCCAATATGTGGTTTAATGTTCTGCATTTCTCATTAGTGGGTCACTTTGATACTAAAAGTATGATTCTATGTAATGACTGTATGATATCTGTACTGTCCCTGTGTCTGTGTGTGACTGTGTTTAGAGATAAGCAGGAATATTATGACTGCAGTGTTTCACTGTTCTGCATGGCTGCGTCAGTAGCTATCTGCTCCGGATTGCCAGGCTGCCACTAATCAGGGTCGGATTCAGTTTAGTCCACGTGAGATGGGATGACCAACACATCCCCCGTCAGCCTGGAAGGATACTTAAACCCTAACTATTTCCTTGTCTAGTTAGAGCAGCTGATGGATCTTTAGGTGAAGTCATGCTGTCTCTCCCTTTATGCGCATCATTGTAAATAAACTCTGTTCCTGATTTTTCATACTATTGGTCTGACTGGGTCTCTATTAAATCTATGGTATCAAATTACCATCAACACTCACTCACACACACACACACACACAGAGCACTCACACACACACACACACACTCTTTAGAGCGCTCACACACACACACACACCTCAAACTCTTCAGAGCGCTCACACTCACACACACACACACACACCTCACACTCTTCAGAACGCACACACACACACACCTCACACTCTTCAGAACGCTCACACACACACACCTCACACTCATCAGAACGCTCACAGACTCAGATGAGGGACACGGCATTACTCTCTCTCTCTCTCTCACGCATGCACGCACACATAAATCATAAACACACACACACACACACACACACACACACACGCACACATAAATCATAAATACACACACACACGCACGCACACACACACACACGCACGCACGCACGCACGCACGCACGCACGCACGCACGCACACACACGCACGCACACATAAATCATAAATACACACACACACGAATGCACGCACACATAAATCATAAACACACACACACGCACGCACGCACACATAAATCATAAAATACACACACGCATGCACGCACGCACACACATAAATCATAAATACACACACACACACGCACACACACATAAATCATAAATACACACACACACACGCACGC
Source organism: Alosa alosa (assembly GCF_017589495.1). NCBI lineage: Eukaryota > Metazoa > Chordata > Actinopteri > Clupeiformes > Clupeidae > Alosa > Alosa alosa. The sequence goes on along the minus strand of NC_063192.1, from coordinate 36,019,331 downwards.
ACGCACACACACATTAATCATAAATACACACACACACGCACGCATAAATCATAAATACACACACGCACGCACGCACACACACACACGCACGCGCACACACACACGGCCTTACCTGGAGCTCTAGCTGCTGGACCACCTGCATCTGGACACGACACTGCGCCGTGCTCTTGTCATCCAGGGCATGCTCATTATTCAGATGCCTGCTCCAGCGCGCACACACACACACACACACACACACACACACACACACACACACGTAAGATGCTGTGACTGATACACATGATGACATTGGCACTGGAATAGCAGCCATAATGGGCAGTCTGTACTGATAGCACAGGACAGTGACAGCGACATGTTCTTGCCACCAGAGGGCAGTAGTGCTACACGGGTGAACACAGACAGCACATGGAAGGACAGTGACACCGACGTGTTTTTGCCACCAGAGGGCAGTAGTGCTGTGAACACAGACAGCAAATGGAAGGACAGTGACACCGACGTGTTTTTGCCACCAGAGGGCAGTAGTGCTGTGAACACAGACAGCAAATGGAAGGACAGTGACACCGACGTGTTTTTGCCACCAGAGGGCAGTAGTGCTGTGAACACAGACAGCACATGGAAGGACAGTGACACCGACGTGTTTTTGCCACCAGAGGGCAGTAGTGCTGTGAACACAGACAGCACATGGAAGGACAATAGGAAGAAGAGGAGGATCACTGGAAGTTTACATTTGAAGTTTGTTGTGCTGTTGTGACATGACTTAGTAATGACTCCGTTTTCTGCAATGCAGTGTTTGCAGCAAGCAGTAGCAGAGAGAGAGAGAGGGAGAGAGAGAGAGAGAGAGAGAGAGAGAGAGAGAGAGAGAGAGAGAGAGAGAGAGAGAGAGAGAGGGAGAGAGAGACGTGGAAAAAAGCTGGGATGAGACAGGAATGTTTCTCCAAACATGTTTGAGGTGGTTTAGTCATGGAGTCTCAGTCCAACAACAAACAAAAGGCCTAGCATGTCTAGAATGTCTGCGCCAACACTGCGGCGTTCAAAATCAACAAGCCAGGAATTCACCGATAGCTAATCCAACCTGTGGCTCATTTCCCCCACAGCAGAGCAACACACAGGCACTCATTCCCACAGACACTCATTCCCACATGCAGTCATTCCCACATGCAGTCATTCCCACATGCAGTCATTCTCACATGCAGTCATTCCCACATGCAAATTCTCCATGATGGCAAACGGGAAAATCAGTAAATCACATGAAAAAGTCACTCACTTAATTAAACTCTTAGAGCAGGGGTCTTCCACCTTTGACACTCTCCCATTGAGATTGGGCAATATTGCCGAGTGACACTCTCCCATTAAGATTGGGCAACATCATTTCTATCTGAAAGATTTGGATACTTATGGGCAACGTTTTGAGATCATCCAATCAGAGTGCTAGCAATGAATCACATGACCATCTGTGAGCTGAATTGTCAACAAAGATGGCAGCGTCACGATAGTGAAGCGAGCTTTCTTTTACTGTCCATGGAAGCGAGGGAAAAGAGAGGCATCTTATATCTTTTTACTCCGCTAAGTGTTTATGTTAAAACACAAAATGGACATTTTACTTCACCAAATGCTTAAAAAACCAACTAACATCGATTTTGATGTGCTTTATGTTTACTCGTTTTCCTCCCAGTAAACTGTTAGCTACACTACCATTGGTCCATTGATACTGAATAGGATAGCTAACTAGCGGTGGTTTTGCTAACAAAGTTGATAGTTGTCTGTTGCCCTCATTAGCTGCCCTGTGTTGCCGGCAACATTGCCCAAAGAATTGCCCAAAGAATTGCTCCGTGTATCATCAGCTTCACAGTAGCCATCACATTTTAATGGGGGGGGGACAACGGATTAAGCTTGAGTATGGATGCTTTCTTGATTTCTTGAATTTCCCCTTGGGGATCAATAAAGTATCTATATCTATTTATCTATCTATCTATCAATATCTCATAGCCTACCTAGCAAGAGGTCTGACCCTGGTGAGTGGCACAGATTCTGGGGCAGATGGAGGTCACATGTTTTGATGCAAGACAGCTAAATGCTGCACATGACATGTTCCCAGGTGATCACATGATTGCATGAAGAAACCCTTCTGCCGAACACACAGATACTAGCATTAAGGAACCCTTTTCCCGAACACACAGATACTAGCATAAAGGAACCCTTCTGAACACAAAGATACTAGCATAAAGGAACCCTTCTCCCGAACACACAGATACTAGCATTAAGGAACCCTTCTGAACACACAGATACTAGCATAAAGGAACCCTTCTCCCGAACACACAGATACTAGCATTAAGGAACCCTTTTCCCGAACACACAGATACTAGCATAAAGGAACCCTTCTCCTGAACACACAGACACTAGCATAAAGGAACCCTTCTCCCGAACACACAGATACTAGCATAAAGGAACCCTTCTCCCGAACACACAGATACTAGCATAAAGGAACCCTTCTGAACACACAGACACTAGCATAAAGGAACCCTTTTCCCAAACACACAGATACTAGCATAAAGGAACCCTTCTCCTGAACACACAGACACTAGCATAAAGGAACCCTTCTCCCGAACACACAGATACTAGCATAAAGGAACCCTTCTAAACACACAGTTGTGTCATGTGTTCTGCGGTGTTAAGCGTGTTCTTGTGTTCTGCGGTGTTAAGAATGTTCTCGTGTTCTGGGGTGTTAAGCGTGTTCTCATGTTCTGCGGTGTGTTCTATGGTGTTAAGAGTGTTCTTGTGTTCTGCAGTGTTGAGACTGTTCTTGTGTTCTGCGGTGTTTAGTGTGTTCTGCTGTTCTACTCAGGCTTCCTGATGGCCTGGGACCCTGGTACAGGAGAGGACAAAGGCCTGCCTCAGGCCATCACTTTTGGTGGGTGGGTGCGGTGTGTGTGTCTGTCTGTCTGTCTGTCTGTGTGTGTGTGTGTCTGTCTGTGTGTGTGTGTGTGTCTGTCTGTGTGTAAAAAAGGGGTCATGGGGGTCATGGGGGGGGCTGCGCCCAGATAAACATCCTCCCGTTGTTTGTTTTGGGAGCGGCCGGCGGGATCACCATGGGTACACTGTTTACCACAGCAATGAGGTAAGCCCTGAGGGGCAACGGAGCGCACAACACAGCACACACCACACACACGCTGGGGAGGGACAGGCAGTGTGTTTGTGTTTGTGTCTGTCAGGGTGTGTGTGTGTGGTCAACTGAGACTCTTAATGAAGAGTGGGTGTTTGAAAGAGGAAAAAACCAAACCAAAAGGAATGACACAGTAATCCAACAGTGTGCTGACAGACATTGAGGAGAACCACTTTCCACCAGCTTCTCCTTCCACCACACCCTGACTAGTACTTCTAACTTCTCTACTGTCATTCACTGGTAGTAGTATGTATTGATGTAGTATTCACTGGTAGTAGTATGTATTCATTTCTATTCTAAGGGCCCCTCTTTCTCGAATTTCCCCTGGGGATCAATCAATAAAGTAAGTAAGTAAGTAAGTATGTATCAATCTATCTATCCTCTGCATTTCAGCTTGAATGTTATTCCCCATGTTTGTAAGTGGCTTTGGATGAAAGTGTCTGCTGAATGACTAAATGTGGATGGAGGAGGAGGGAGGTGAGGAAGAGGAGGAGGTGAGGAGGTGAAGAGGAGGGGGTGAGGATGAGGAGGAGGGAGGTGAGGAAGAGGAGGAGGGGGTGAGGATGAGGAGGAGGAGGAGGTGATGAGGGGGAGGAAGATGGGGAGGGAGACGATGAGGGAAGGGAGGAGGGAGGGGTGAGGATGGGGAGGGGGAGGAGGGAGGTGAGGAAGAGGGGAGGGAGATGAAAAGAGGAGGGAGGGGGGGAGGGAAGAGGGAGGAGGGGGTGAGGGGGGGAGGAGGAGGAGGGAGGTGAGGAGGAGCTGAGGAGGAGAGGAGGTGAATTCGGGAGGGGTGAGGGATGGGAAAGGGTGAGGGGAAGAGGAGGAGGTGAGGAAGAGGAGGTGAAGATGAGGATGGGATGAGGGATGATGAGGAGGGGGGATGAGGAAGATGAGGGAGGGGGTGAGGAGATGAGGAGGGGAGAGGAGGATGAGGAGGGAGGATGCTGACATGAAGGATGAGGTGAAGAGGAGGGGGTGAGGATGAGGAGGAGGGGGTGAGGATGAGGAGGAGGAGAGGAGGTGAAGAGGAGGGGGTGAGGATGAGGAGGAGGGGGTGAGGATGAGGAGGAGGAGAGGAGGTGAAGAGGAGGGGGTGAGGAAGAGGAGGAGGAGGGAGGTGAGGAGGAGCTGAGGAGGAGCAGTGGAACTCACTTGAGGAAGGCCTGGAAGTCTCCAAACACGGCCTCGCAGCCTGGCCATTTGCACACGCCGTGGCTATACAGGGGATGGCTGGCCTGGGACTGGCTCTCCTGGGAGCTCCTGAAACAACACACACACACACGGTTATACAGGGCACACACATGAAACAAACAAACAGCATTTATACAGGGAACACACAGAGTTATTATACAGGGTACACACACGCAACAAACAGCATTTATACAAGGAACACACACACACACACACACACACACACACACACACACACACACACACACACACACACACACACACAGCATTGTAGTATAGATAGCTGCAGTGTTACAGTGTTGTATTGTAGTATAGATAGCTACAGTGTTAGTGTTGTATTGTAGTATAGATAGCTACAGTGTTACAGCATTGTATTGTAGAATTCACCTTATTCCGCGCGCAAACATGGGGGCGCTAGCTTTGCCCACATTGTCTCCGAACTTCCGATTGAGCAGTACATCCATTGCGATACATTGAGATAGCAGAGCTCTATCGAGATGACTGGCATCATATATTATGGGTCATCCTAAAGTTAGGAACGTTTATTTAGGATTTTGGTGACTTTGTGACTTTGGTGACATTTCTGTTATACAGATTTCCTATCTGAAGTTAGGAAAAAACTGACTTCTGTAAGTTAGCCTATCCTCTATCCTCTTCTGCCGTGTTATCCCAATGAAGCTAACTAGACGTAGCTAGCCGACTGGAAGTTTAAAGACAACGTGGAATTTTAAAAAATGGGCGGGGCTGAATAAGGTGAATAGATAGCTATTGTAGTATAGATAGCTACAGCGTTATAGCGCTGTATTGTAGTATAGATAGCTATTATAGTGTTGTATTGTAGTATAGATAGCTACAGTTTTTCAGTGTTATATTGTAGTATAGATAGCTATTGTAGTATAGATAGCTACGTTGTTATAGCGTTGTATTGTAGTATAAAAAGCTAGTGTTATAGCATTGTATTGTAGTATAAATACCTACATCTTTATAGCGTTGTATTGTAGTCAGAGGCGGACAGAGTACACAGCTTCATTACTTGAGTAAAAGTACAAATACCCTTTGCTAAATTTTACTATCTATTGTAGTATAGATAGCTACAGCATTATAGCGTTGTATTGTAGTATAGATAGCTATTATAGTGTTGTATTGTAGTATAGATAGCTATTATAGTGTTGTATTGTAGTATATAGATAGCTACAGTGTTATAGCGTTGTATTGTAGTATAGATAGCTACAGCTTTATAGTGTTGTATTGTACTATAGATAGCTATTGTAGTATAGATAGCTACAGCTTTATAGCGTTGTATTGTAGTATAGATAGCTACAGTGTTATAGCGTTGTATTGTAGTATAGATAGCTACAGCTTTATAGCATTGTATTGTAGTATGGATAGCTATTGCAGTATAGATAGCTACATAGATAGCTACAGTGTTACAGCGTTCACTCTGCGTGCAGCACAACCCTCTCAGGGATTCCTCAGGGCTTCTACACACAGTTGCGGTCCGTCAACGGATGCCAGTGGGTGTTCCCGACGGTAGCTATGCAAATGACTTGAGGTATAACCGTAATTTGATTATCTGGTGCCATCTGTTGTTCGCTTGTTAGTAATTTGATTGGCTGGTGCCGTCAGTCGGTGCAGCAACAGCTGAACCGACGGCCAGAACCTTGTAACATAGCGGACCCACAATTCAGTTCGGCAACGGATGACGTAAGCCCATGTAAAGTGAACGGGATGTGTCTCCAGCACTGCAACGCACACAACTGTGTGTAGGAGCCGCCATACGGCCCACAGCAGCGGTGAGTAGCAGCGGTTGTAGCGGGGGCCTCAGGCAGACCGACATTCAATCTCACAACAGCGGGGGCCTCGGGCTTGGAACGGCATCCAGGACAGGGGTTTGCACCGCGACCTTCGACCCCTGCACAGGCTGCACAGGAAGCTACCGCACACCTCCTGGACCCAGAGAGTAAACACACCACAGGCTCAGCACTGGCCACTGCCACAGCAGAGTCTGCTCTTACCTCAAATCACACACATACACACACACACACACCTCACTCTGCGCTCCTCCAGGGAGACCAAGCAGATGTCACACACACACTCCATTACCTCCAACACCTATTAGCAATCTCCAACATTCATCTACTGCGACTCTGTGCCAAATTCCAAATCTCCAGTTTGGAGGCGATGGTGTAAACGGATATGAGGAGACAATGCTGTCAGTGTGTGCAGTTCCCCTCCAGGCCTCTAGAGTGTGCCGTTCCCCTCCAGGCCTCTAGAGTGTGCCGTTCCCCTCCAGGTCTCTGCAGCCATTGTTGTTTTCTGCTTTGATGGTACACACAAACACATGACCGGCTGCACAAGGTGTCTTACACCTCCAAGAGGAAAGGACCTCGCGGAACCCTACAGAACCGCTCAGCAGAGGAAGGGGCCCTACAGAACCGCTCAACAGAGGAAGGGGCCCTACAGAACCGCTCAACAGAGGAAGGGGCCCTACAGAACCCTACAAAACCACAACAGAGGAAGGGGCCCTACAGAACCGCTCAGCCGAGGCCAGTTGGCCCAGAGGGGGAGAAAGTGGGCACTGCGACTGCGTGCTAAATAACAGCAACAGCAGCGGCAGCAGCAACACTGGCAGGCAGGAATGCACTGCTACGAGCCAAAGACAAGGTGCGACAAGACAACATTTAGTATGACACACAACTGCAACATTACAGCAAACATTACAGACAATTAGCTAACAATGTGGGGGCAACAGAGCATTGTCTCTAGTGCTGGGTGTGCATGTGGGGGCAACAGAGCATCTAGTTAGGGTGTTGTAGGGTGTTGTTGTTGGGTGTTGTGTAGGGTGTTGTGTAGGTAGTTGGGTGGTGTTGTGTAGGTTGTTGGGTGGTGTTGTAGGGTGTAGGGTGTTGGGTGGTGTGTAGGGTGTTGGGTGGTGTGAAGGGTGGTGTTGTGTAGGGTGTTGTTGTGTAGGGTGTTGGGTGGTGTTGTGTAGGGTGTAGGGTGGTGTTGTGTAGGGTGTAGTGGTGGGTGTTGTGTAGGGTGGTGTTGTGTAGGGTGTTGGGTGTGTGTGTAGGGTGTTGGGTGGTGTTGTAGGGTGTTGGGTGGTGTTGTGTAGGGTGTTGGGTGGTGTTGTAGGGTGTTGGGTGGTGTGTGTAGGGTGTTGGGTGGTGTTGTGTGTAGTGTGTTGGGTAGTGTTGTGTAGGGTGTTGGGTGGTGTTGTGTAGGGTGTTGGGTGGTGTTGTGTAGGGTGTTGGGTGGTGTTGTGTAGGGTGTTGGGTAGTGTTGTGTTGGTGTTGGGTGGTGTTGTGTAGGGTGTTGGGTGGTGTGTGTGTAGGGTGTTGGGTGGTGTTGTGTAGGGTGTTGGGTGGTGTTGGGTGGTGTTGTGTAGGGTGTTGGGTGGTGTTGTGTAGGGTGTTGTGTGGTGTGTAGGGGTGGTGTTGTGTAGTGTTGTGTAGGGTGTTGGGTGGTGTTGTGTAGGGTGTTGGGTGGTGTGTAGGGTGTTGGGTGGTGTTGTGTAGTGTTGTGTAGGGTGTTGGGTGGTGTTGTGTAGGGTGTTGTGTAGGTGTGTTGGGTGGTGTTGTGTAGTGTTGTGTGGGTGTTGGTGTGTAGTGTTGTGTAGGGTGTTGGGTGGTGTTGTGTGTGTGTAGTGTTGTGTAGGGTGTTGTGTAGTGTTGTGTAGGGTGTTGTGTAGTGTTGTGTAGGGTGTTGGGTGGTGTTGTGTAGTGTGTTGTGTAGGTGGTGTTGGGTGGTGTGTAGGGTGTTGGGTGGTGTTGTGTAGTGTTGTGTAGGGTGTTGGGTGGTGTTGTGTAGGGTGTTGTGTGGTGTGTAGGGTGGTGTTGTGTAGTGTTGTGTAGGGTGTTGGGTGGTGTTGTGTAGTGTTGTGTAGTGTTGGGTAGGGTGTTGTAGGGTGTTGTGTAGGGTGTTGTGTAGTGTTGTGTAGGGTGTTGGGTGGTGTTGTGTAGGGTGTTGTAGGGTGTTGGGTGGTGTTGTGTAGGGTGTTGTGTAGTGTTGTGTAGGGTGTTGTGTTGTGTAGTGTTGTGTAGGGTGTTGGGTTGTGTAGTGTTGTGTAGGGTGTTGGGTTGTGTAGTGTTGTAGTGTTGTGGAGTTGTTAGGTTGTGTAGTATTTGTGTAAGTGTTAGGTAGTGTTATGTAGGAGTGTTAGGTAGTGTTGTGTAGGGTGTTAGGTGTGTTATTGTGTAGGGTGTTAGGTAGTGTGTGGGTAGTGTTGTGTAAGTGTTAGGTGGGTGTTAGGTAGTGTTATGTAGGGTGTTAGGTAGTGTTGTGTAGTGTTGTGTGTAGAAGTGTTAGGTGGTGTTGTGTAGGTGTTGTTGTGTAGTATTTGTGTAGGGTGTTAGGTAGTGTATTTGTGTAGTGTTGTGTAGGGTATTTGGGTAGTGTTGTGTAGGGTGTTGGGTAGTATTTAATATAGTGTTATTGTAGGGTGTTAGGTAGTGTTGTGTAGTATTTGTTTAAAATTATTTGTGTAGGGTGTTAGGTAGTGTGTGTAGGGTGTTAGGTAGTGTGTGTAGGGTGTTGTGTGGTGTGTAAAAGTGTTAGGTAGTGTTAGGTGGTGTTGTATGGTGTGTAGGGTGTTAGGTGGTGTTTGTGTAGTGTAGGGTGTTAGGTGGTGTTTGGGTGTTGGGTGGTGTTGTGTAGTGTTGTGTAGGGTGTTGGGTGGTGTTGTGTAGGGTGTTGGGTGGTGTTGTGTAGTGCCAGGGTGTTGGGTATTTGAAGTGTTGTAGGGGCTCGAGCGGTTCAAGGCAACGAAGCGAATTTCTGAATTTTACGAGGAGGCGAAGCGGAAACAAAAACAAATAGTCTTCAACTGTTCGGGACAAAGCGTTATTCTGAAAATCCACAAAACAGTTATAAGCGTTTTTTAGATTTCTCTATATATTTTATAAAATTTCACAAAAGCATATCTAAGTGTTCTACTACCGTTTTGATTGTAGGCAAACAGCCTAATAATTTAGCGAATAAATGGACCTTTTGGTCCAAATGTGTATATTTTGTCTTGCTGTTGTAATGTAACCTATTAAGTCTGCCACTTAGGATCTTAGGCCAGCTTTCGTGGCGTAGGCTACTGAAACTGATTTGGAAATTGTTTGTAGCCTATGCGTAATATTTTGCATAAACAGGGTTGGAATTATAAGCATAAGCCTTTGAAGATCTCCATATATATGGATAAAACTTGGGCTACCAGGTAAGGAGTTTACTGCATTATCCAGAAATATTTTTGATAAGAAATTATTTATAGGCATAGGTTAGGCCTACAGTAAGTCTGTAGGCTATGGGATGGATACCCCATCTGAATGTTTTTGGATGCCGCCTGTGATTTATTATTTTTTGGCATAGCTACGGAATAGTCTAAATCAAGGAGATAATGAAATCGTCTATTCTAAGGTAAAGTCCACAAAATAGACTTGATAGGCCCATAAAACACTGCGGAACTTTAAAACGAAGGCGATATTTTGCGTTCGAACGGTTCAGGGCCGATATGTTGGTGGCTGAGAGCATGCAAACAGCGTTAAACATAGGCCTACCTGAACGTTCGGAGCAGGCGTTTGAAAAATAATTTTGTTTTCAAGCCCTGTTGTAGGGTGTTGGGTGGTGTGTAGGGTGTTGTGTAGGGTGTTGGGTGGTGTTGTAGGGTGTTGGGTGGTGTTGTGTAGGGTGTTAGGGTGTTGTGTAGGGTGTTGGGTGGTGTTGTAGGGTGTTGTGTACAGGGTTCTAAATGAACACCCCGCCAACCGCATATCAGTTAAAAAATTCATTTTGGCGGGTGTTAATAAAAACTTAGTAGCCAGTTCGGCCGGTGATGCATGAAGCATTACGTGCATAATACATAAGGCTCTGATCTCGGTCATATGTCCCCCTGGCAGTACTTCCTACATTTTCCATGACCACTGTGCGTGTACTGCGTGATGGCGTTTCGCTCGCCCTTTGGCTCGCGTGCAGTTTGTCATGCGGAGACCATGGAAGCGAACCAGAAAACTCAAGGAATTAGAAGAACGAACGGAGCCAGAGCAGGGAGCATAGACTGAAAGAGGAGGGAGTTAGCCAGTAAAGTTAAGTAAAAAGTAGGCTACATAACACAAATACATAACACGTTAGGAAATATTAACGCAATTAACGCATTGTGTTTACCTATTTCCTTTGTGGGGCTGATGTCATGTAGCGGAGGCCGCAAAACCTGAAGCAGCTAGATCGTTTATTTTATTGTCTATGGAGTCAGCTGAAGCAGCTAGATCGTTTATTTTATTGTCTATGGAGTCAGCTGAAGCAGCTAGATCGTTTATTTTATTGTCTATGGAGTCAGCTGAAGCAGCTAGATCGTTTATTTTATTGTCTATGGAGTCAGCTGAAGCAGCTAGATCGTTTATTTTATGGAGTCAGCTGAAGATGGAAAGGAACGGAGGTGAAAATTATCCGTTTTAAAAAGTTGCCTGATCAGTGATCACCACCACCACACGCATCACGCACTGTTCATAGGGCACCAAGAGACAGAGGAGGGACCAACATGCTACTCCATTTAACTGAGAACGCTCTGAGCACGCACAAGAGGGAGAGAAAACGAGTGGCAGCTTCCAGCAGGCTTGTCATTGTTGATGATAATTGATATCAACTTTTTATTAAGTTAAGATTAAACTAAATGTGGCAGTGGTTGGGACAGATTTATGGGGGCGAGAAGAGGAATGAAGCAGGGGATGAGGATATCGAGAGAGAGAGAGAGAGAGAGAGATAGATAGATAGATAGATAGATAGATAGAGATCCCAAACATGAAATGAAGTGTTTGCACTTTCTGTGTATATTTTGTGGTATGTATTCATGCCAACAATGTTAATAAAATGATAAAATGCATTCAGTGACACTCATCTCATAAAAGATAGTAGAAATTCTGATTGGCTGGTGATCAAAAAAGTTAATTTAGAACCCTGGTTGTGTAGGGTGTTGTGGGGTGTTGTGTAGGGTGTTGGGTGGTGTTGTGTGGTGTTGTGTAGGGTGTTGGGTGGTGTTGTAGGGTTTTGTAGGGGGTTGTGTAGGGTGTTGTGGGGTGTTGTGTAGGGCAGCGGTCCCCAACCACCGGGCCGCAGGACATTCCTAACCGGGCCGTAGCCTACGACATGAGTTTAAAAAAAAATGCATGCGAACTAAACTAAATTTAATTCGCAATAATGTCACGTTTTTACATGGCATAGGCCTATATGCAGTTGTTTGATTGCAGGCATGTTTGCATTTTGCAAGGTCTATTTTCTTACGTCTGTCTGTCCCGCCTTCAACACTTTTACATATTGCCTTCTAGCGCTTGCGCAGCCTCAGGTCAGCTCACTTCACTTGATCAGTTCTTGGCGAGCGGTAGTGTCACGAAGTTAGCTAAACTGCTAGAATGAGCAACAAAACAAGCATCTTTAGCAGGTCACTGGCCAGAGTGTTTGAGGTGCGAGAGCCGCTGCAGAGATTTCTTACAGAAAAAAAAAGTCACCGTTAGCTGCACATTTTAGTGATGAGGACTGGGTGTCAAAACTGGTGTGACATAATCGGGTTGCTTAATGACCTCAACCCGGTCACTCAGGGGAGAATGACGACTGTCTTTAAACTGGCAGATAAAAATTCGCTGCATTTAAAGCAAGCTTGATTTGTGGGGACGACGAGTGGACCGGGTGTATTTGATATGTTCCAAACAGTAGTGGGGGTTTTGGGAGAGACTGAGGCAGGGCCCTTTCTCTCGCAGCTGTCGCGATCACCTTGTTCGCGCTCTCAAATGAGTTTGGCGTTACTTCCCATCCTTCAAAGATCCCACGGCAAACCAATGAGTGGGGTCCATAACCCATTTGTCAATATCCCGAATAGTCCTAACTTGTCAGCACAGGAGGAAGAGCAGTTGATCGAATTGCAAATGGCGGTGGTCTTAAGAGTGTGTATAAAGGAAACCTCTCTGGCAGGTTTTGGATCAAAACCAAAGCAGAATATCGAGATGGCCGCAAAAGCTGGCGTTTCCCACCTGCGTATCTATGCGAGGCGGGTTTTCGGCAATGACTGCAACTAAGACCAAATTGTGCAATCGACTGGACATTTCAAACACACTGAGGGTGTCACTGTCTTCCCATCACCCCCCAGATGGAAGCTTCTTTGTTGCAGGGGAAACAAGCAGGGCTCACACTGATTATATTCATAATGCGTTTAGTTCCCATATTTTGTTACGCATGTTCACACTTTAGCTTCAAGTTGTTCAATATTCATAGTTCATATTGTTCAATTTTCACTTCTTCAAGTTCCGCGTTTTCACATGTTTAAGAGATCGGATACGTTCTCTGTTCATACATAACTGGAGCTAGTTCTTTTTCAAGTAATGCATGCACAACACATATGGAACATGGAACCCCAAAACCCCCTGCCGGTCCGTGGAAAAAAAATAGGAATCAAACCGGTCCATGGTACATAAAAGGTTGGGGACCCCTGGTGTAGGGTGTTGTGTAGGGTGTTGGGTGGTGTTTCAGGGTGGTGTTGTGTAGGGTGTTGGGTGGTGTTGCAGTGTGTTGGGTGGTGTTGCAGTGTGTTGGGTGGTGTTGCAGTGTGTTGGGTGGTGTTGCAGTGTGTTGGGTGGTGTTGCAGTGTGTTGGGTGGTGTTGCAGTGTGTTGGGTGGTGTTGTGTAGGGTGTTGGGTGGTGTTGTAGGGTGGTGTTGTAGGGTGTAACGGTGCGTGTCCATTATTGCGGCGCGTAGACGCTTGCAGACGCCTAGCCCTCTCTCCCGTCGCCGCGTGTGGGCGTGTATAGGCTAAAGTGTATGGTGTAACGTTTTATTGTATGTAATTACACAATGCCAGCTAACGGCTGCTAAAGTGGAGGTAGCCTACTACTGTTAACATATTTTATTGAAACACTCACAAATATCACTGACATGTTCCTCCAAAGCACATTCTGTCTTGGTTTAAGTTGCCAACAAATTCTTTTTGATAGGGTGCAGTGGCGAACTTGTTCTAAACTTAACTTCTTCCCCACTACATAGCTTAATATATTTTCATAAAACCTACACGATTATCATGCGGAACAAATATTTCTGGCAGGCTATTGTTCTGGACCGGAAGACTAGAGCAAAGGACAGAACTTGTTTACCCGAAGATGTACTTTCATTGGCTAACCGCCACCGGCGTTAACGGCTCTCATTTGCATAAAGTTCAGCCGAGCCCAACTTCTTGGCCCAGCGCCTCTGTTGAATGGCGGCGCCCGCCTTCCCAAAGGTGCATTCGCGGAAACTTAAACCCGCGCCTTGCCGCTCTCCATAGGAAATCAATGGGCTATGTGCGGCGCAGTGGGCTTTGCCGCGATAATGGACACGAGCCGTAAGAGCTTGAGTTGCTGGTGCCTCTCTGCTGCCAGTCCGCTGACATGACACATGAACCTGAGCACGACCTTGAGCCCTCACCTTCCATACACACACACACACACACACACACACACACACACACACACACACACACACACACACACACACACACACACACACACCTGTCAGAGATAACAACACAGGCTTTCTCTGTCTCACTAACACGCACAAATGCACACACGTTACTGAAAACAACTTGAGGCTATGCAGAACGCACACACACATTACAGAAGACAACTTAAACACACACAGGCCAGCACACACACACACACACACACAGGCCAGCACACACAGGCCAGCACACACTCCAACAATAATGTGCACACCCACGCAGGCAGGCTCTCCAAACTCCAAGCTTGCGCTCTTTTCCGCCCCCCATGCGTAACGGATTAGTACAATCAATACTAATTAATGCAGGCCAAGCCAATTAGGATGGGACCCAAACTGCTCCGGAGCGATGAGCAGCCTAATTATCAACAAAATGCACAAGTGTGCAAAACGCAGTATGCAAAACAAACAGCAACACGCAGTGTGCAAAATAAACAGCAAAACACAGTGTGCAAAACAAACAGCAACACGCAGTGTGCAAAACAAACAGCAACACGCGGTGTGCAAAATAAACAGCAAAAACAAGGAGCCGCGCCCGCCGAGACAAACAACCTCTCCAACAGGTTCCTCTCTGCAGAAACACCCCGGAGCAAAACACCACACACACACAACCAGCTGGGGTAGATCGCATGGCATCCATACGTACAGAACAAAAGTGAACTGAATGTACAGATCGTTGTTGCAGATACACGCATTCTGCAATGCAGGAAAAACGGCTTGGCCATTGTTTACGTAAAGGGCTTGGCTCAGCCACATCTATTAAAATAAAGCCAAACACCACACACACACACGCGCGCACACACACGCCTGCACGCCAGACACACACACACACACACACCTGCGCGCACACACACACCGCGCACACACACACGCTCACACACACACGCTGGCACTCACACGCTCACACAGCTCGCCTCACACACACCTGCGCCACACGCGACGCTGCGGCAGCTCACCCGTCCTTCCTGGCGAGGCGTGATGGCGGATGATGGCCGTGTGGTGGTCGCGAACCGCCTACAGGGGTTTAGGTGGCCGTGGAAGCGACGCCGTCGCCTCTGTCCTCCAGCCTGCGATCGACACTGCCATCTGGGACTCCTTCCACAGGTGCTGCAGGTCCAGAGG
>NC_063192.1:35981859-35999359 GCF_017589495.1 Alosa alosa | reverse complement strand
CACCATGGCGACGACACTAAAACAGGAAGCAGGAATAATACATGTCCTTCCCCCTCTAATCAGCACTGTGCTTGGCTAGCGTGTGCCAAGGTATCTAGCGGCTCACAATACTACATGTGCAGAATGCAGCACCATATAGGAGTGCTCTTGCCAGCGGAGATCTCCTTCTGCCCTGCCTGGCCACTGGGTTCTGGGCTGCCCTGCCTGGCCACTGGGCTCTGGGCTGCTCCATCAGTGAGGGCAACAGACTCCCATCCTCCTCCGCCAAGAGGAACTAGCACCGCACCGCACCACACCACACCACACCACACCCACACCACACCGCACCGCACCGCAGCGCCACTCAGGCCTCGTCGTGTTCAGACATACAGCCCAACATGGCCTCATTTACGCTCCAATGATGGGAGGAGGAGGAGGTAGAGAGAGAGAGAGAGAGGGAGAGAGAGAGAGAGAGGGAGAGAGAGGAGGGGGAGAGAGAGAGGGAGAGAGAGAGGAGGAGAGAGGAGAGAGAGAGAGAGAGAGAGAGAGAGAGAGAGAGAGAGAGAGAGAGAGAGAGAGAGAGAGAGAGAGAGAGAGAGAGAGAGAGAGAGAGAGAGAGAGAGAAGAGTGTGAGGGAAGAGTGTGAGGGAGAGGGGGAGAGGTTGTCAAAGCAAACATAACAAACATTTTCTGTGCCTGACGTTTGTGTAAACAGTGAGGGAGCTGCTGGAATCGACCTGCCTTCGGCTGGGCTCACACACACACACCAGCCTGAGACGGCTCCCTGCCTCTCCTGACGAGAGTGGACGACCCAGCCCGGAGGACCCTGGTTCTGACCCGGCCTCCTGACCCCAAGAGACAGCACCTCCCCTCCTACGCTTACGCAGGCTTACGCAGGCTTACGCTCCTCACAGGTGTTCTCTGGACACTTCTTCCCTCTCTAGCTTGGCCAGATGTCTTCGAGGGGAACGCAGCAGATAGAAATATGACCAGACTTCTCCTTCGGGTGCTGAACATTATTACGCTCCAATGAGTCATTTAAGCAGCTGCAACTTTACACAGCGTTTGCAATAACACCAAAAAACACTGTGGTCAGACAATGGAAAAAGAGAATGAAGACATGATTCCATTGTTCACTTGATCTTTGAAAAGAAGAACAAGAGCAGCCAGGTTTTTCTTTCTCTCCTTTTTACAACAGGGAGGAAACAGAGGCACAGAAGAAGAAAGAGAAGAAGAAAGAGAAGAAGAAAGAGGAGGGGGGGGCATCAGCACCAGTGCCCCACATGCAGAGGGGCATCAGCACCAGGGCCCCACATGCAGAGGGGCATCAGCACCAGGGCCCCACATGCAGAGGGGCATCAGCACCAGGGCCCCACATGCAGAGGGGCATCAGCAAGAGAGGAAGCAGAGGGGCATCAGCACCAGTGCCCCACATGCAGAGGGGCATCAGCACCAGGGCCCCACATGCAGAGGGGCATCCGCACCAGTGCCCCACATGCAGAGGGGCCCAGCAAGAGAGGAAGCAGAGGGGCATCAGCACCAGTAATCACCAGCCCCCTTTCACCTCCAGGCCCCTTCCCACCTCCCAACCCCCAACCCCCAACCTCCACCTCCCAGCCCCCCCCCCCCTGCACAAACACAGGGCTTTCAGAGGGAGTTAGGAGGAGGGGAAGGGGGGAAGGGGGTGGTGAGAAGGGAGGGAAAAAATATGTTTACGACAAACATAAACAGAATAATTAAAGCTGCATTTACAGACGCGCATGAATAATATATACGGGGATGTGAAGCGGCTGAGAAAACAGAGCTGGAGATTGGTTTTAATTAAAGTGCCCCTGGACCGCAAACAAACACTGTTTCCAGTAAAGCAGCCACCGTTTGGTGTGTTTGGTAAACAGAACCGCTGGACGGGCTGGCTGGCGCTCCAGAGAAAACAATAACAGCTGATTATGGGGCATTACGGGCCCGTTCCCATCCCTCGCCATCGGCCATGACACTCGCAAATCCACAGTCCGCCGCAAAACCCAGCTAAAGAAATCCTCCAACTCCATCCAGCTTCTAAGCAAAGCAAACGCCATCTCACGTCACTGAGACGCTCTGAGCTAATGTTCAGACTCTAGCACACATTTCAGTCAGTTGAAATTCTATGGGGGGAAATGATACCTTGACTTGCTTGTGTTGATAAAGAGTAGTTTCCACATTCTCAATTACCTTCTATAAAAGATGTTAGGGGTGTATACAAGTGTATAAAGATGTTAAGGGTGTCAGTAACTGAGTTAATTTCCTTCAATAAAAGATGTTAAGGGTGTCAGTAACTGAGTTAATTTCCTTCAATAAAAGATGTTAAAGGGTCAGTAACTGAGTTCATTTCCTTCTATAAAAGATGTTAAGGGTGTCAGTAGCGGAGTTCATTAGCGTGTATTAAAAGATGTTAAGGGTGTTCAATGCGGAGTTCATTAACGTGTATTAAAGATGTTAAGGTGTATCGGAGTTCATTTCCTTCTATAAAAGATGTTAAGGGTGTCAGTAGCGGAGTTCATTAACGTGTATTAAAGATGTTAAGGGCGTCAGTAGCGGAGTTCATTTCCTTCTATAAAAGATGTTAAGGGTGTCAGTAGCGGAGTTCATTAACGTGTATTAAAGATGTTAAGGGTGTCAGTAGCGGAGTTCATTAACGTGTATTAAAGATGTTAAGGGTGTCAGTATCGGAGTTCATTTCCTTCTATGAAAGATGTTGAGGGCGTCAGTGGTGCATCACTACCTCTCTAGCTGCAGCAATAAGTGGAGTAACCAAGACAACAGACACGTCCAAACAGATAGCTGCTGTTGTTATTGTTCTTGCCAAAGTGTCAAAACCACCTTCCCCATTTGATGACGAAATGTCAACAACACCCAAAACATGTTTGTGGAAAACAAAAGCCCCACATATTTCTCAGGCCTCACTCTGAAGAGGGAGGGGAAAAAAGAGAGAGAGAAAAAAAAAAGAGAAAGAGAGAGAGAGAAAAAAAAGCACGAAAGAAAAATAAAACTACTACAGGGGGAATTTGGCCTCAACACCTCACGGACATGTTTGGTCGGGGCTTCCACACCCAAAACAAAAACAACATTCTTTCCCTTATTATTCACCGGTTCAAGCGTAAACACAGCAGAGCGAGGCCTGCAGCTGGGGACGCCTCCATCAGCGCCCGCAGAGAAATGCCCATCTGATGACCCTGCCCCCTGACCACGGGCCGCACATCGCACAACACCGGGCCCCATCTGATGACCCTGCCACCTGACCACGCGGGCAGCACATCACAGGGCCCCATCTGATGACCCTGCCACCTGACCACGGGCGCCACATCACAGGGCCCCATCTGATGACCCTGCCACCTGACCACGGGCCGCACATCACAGGGCCCCATCTGATGACCCTGCCACCTGACCACGGGCCGCACATCACAGGGCCCCATCTGATGACCCTGCCACCTGACCACGGGCCGCACATCGCACATCACAGGGCCCTAGAGCCTCTGCAGGCAGCCGTGGCATGTCCAAACCAGCGTTCACTTGAACAGCTGTTCTTTATGATTCTACAAGCCTTAAAGGAATTATCGAGGTAAAATGCACTTTAGATCAATTTACGGATGATTGGGGAATACACCGCGTTGAGTTGACATCAAAATCATGTCATTGGATGTGTTTTGAGAAAGTTGATTTTACCATTTTTTAGTCAAAGCTTCGTTAGCATGGAAGTGGACGGGCATATCATTCGCCGCTACAAAGCGCTATTTTTTATACCTCTTCTACAGTTCAAGCAACATTACACTTACGTGGTAGTGAGTAGAGAGGTCCTAAAGCCAAACTGAAGTATCCGAGGTCTTTATGTGGTGGGATAGAGAGTCCAGAATGAATTTCATCAAGCCAGTACCATTCGGAAATGTTGCCATCTTTAGGGAAAGTCCGTGAGTCGATTGCCAAGTATGGGAGTAACACGGCTCTGGAAATTCACAATTTAAATTGCCGCCGTTTAAAAAAAACAAAAAAAAAAACATAGTCCAGTATTTCTTTTGAAATTGAAATGAAGTTGTATGGACTGGACTATGTTTTTATTTTATTTTTTTTAAACCATCGCATTTACTAAATTGTGAATTTTGGCAATCGACTCACGGACTTTCCCTAAAGCTGGCAGCAAAGATGGCAACATTTCGGAAAGGTACTGGCTTGATGAAATTCATTCTGGACTCTCTATCCCACCACATAAAGACCTCGGATACTGGGTTTGGCTTTAGGGACCCTCTACTCACTACCACGTAAGTGTAATGTTGTTTGGAACTGTAGAAGAGGTATAAAATAGCTTTTTAGTAGCTAAATAATATGCCCTTCTCACTTCCACGCTTAACGAAGTTTTGACTAAAAACGGTAAAATCGAACTTTCTCAAAACACATCCGAATGACATGATTTTGATGTCAACTCAACGTATGTACTCCCAATCATCCGTAAATTGATCTAAAGTGCATTTTACTCCGGATAATTCCTTTAAGGATCTCACAAGTTTAACACACTTCAGTTCAGGCCCACTGATATTATCAGCTATTTAAGCTTTTAAAACTTAAAATGACCTTTTCTGTTGTGTCTTGTGTTTTCAGACGTTGGATGTGTGATGCATAGTGCTACAGGAGTACACCAGGATAGACCACCAGGATAGATCCCCAGGATAGATCCTCAGGACAGATCCCCAGGACAGATCACAATATGGATGTGTAGAGAGAGCAGCTCCAGGCCATGGAGAAGTCCCGCAGACACACACTCCGATGCAGTGGAGCACTCCCAGACTAACTAACCATCCGCACATCATCAATCTTGCTTTTAATCTCAAACACTAATCACAAATGGCCACACATACAAACACACATACTCTCCCACACACACACACACAAACAAAAAACACTTGTTCCAGACTAGCAACCTCAGAAGATCCTGTTCCACTGTAAAACACTTCTTTCCGCCGACACGCCCTTCAAAGCAGCCGTAAAAAAATGGATGGTTAAATGTTTTTGTCTCAATATTACAAATTATAATTAAACTATTCAAAATAATCCTGTGTTTTTTCCATTTGCCATGCAGTCAGACTGCTTCTAGCTGCTTACTTTCATTTTTTATTTAATAAGCGCTTTCTTCTCCTGTTTACTGGGACGCATGTGCCTTAGCCATAGACATTCACAAGAGTAATTTAATCAGAGCGGGTAACTTTAGTAAGTGTTTGGGACCGAGTTGCCATTGGAGACCAAGAAACATTGAAAGCTCTTCTGAGCACAAATGAAAGTGTGCGTGGGTCAATAACTATTCTGCTGCCTGAACGGTGCTGAAAGCCGTGCTTGGAGACATGGTGTGTGTGTGTGTGTGTATGTAATAATCTGTGCATACATGCAAGCATGTGCATGTCCATAAGTGCATATTGTGAATACCAGTCTTATCTCTCCCATGATCTCAATTCATGCGTCCAGATTTGCTCCCCTATAAATCAATAGTTTCCTGAACTCTCAGCTGATCTGTGGGATGGTAATGTCTACCAGACCACTAGACTGAGTGTTGAACACAAGTACAGGCATAAGAGTCATGTCAGCTCAACAGCCACAGCCAAACACAGTCCCTGTCAACAACCACAGGGTACAGAATCACTCATTTGTTTTCACTTGTTTTTATGCAACAGTTACTGTTTAACCGTGCTGTAACCCACATACATGAGGCCTTTGCCACTACAGAGTGAGAAGTCCAAGAAACAAAAACACGCACACACACACACACACACACACACACACACACACACACACACACACACACACACACACACACACACAACACACACAAACGTGCATGCACATACGCGCGCACACACACACACAAACATGGGGGAGATGAGGAGTAACATGAGGAGTAACATGAGGAGCAACATGAGGAACAACATGAGGAGCAACATGAGGAGTAACATGAGGAGCAACATGAGGAGTAACATGAGGAGTAACATGAGGAGTAACATGAGGAGTAACATGGGGAGATGAGGAGTAACATGAGGAGTAACATGAGGAGTAACATGAGGAGCAACATGAGGAGCAACATGAGGAGCAACATGAGGAGCAACATGAGGAGCAACATGAGGAGCAACATGAGGAGCGAGATGAGGAGTAACATGAGGAGCAACATGAGGAGCAACATGAGGAGTAACATGGGGGAGATGAGTAACATGAGGAGTAACATGAGGAGTAACATGAGGAGCAACATGAGGAGCAACATGAGGAGCAACATGAGGAGTAACATGAGGAGTAACATGAGGAGCAACATGGGGGAGATGAGGAGTAACATGAGGAGCAACATGAGGAGCAACATGAGGAGCAACATGAGGAGTAACATGGGGGAGATGAGGAGTAACATGAGGAGCAACATGAGGAGCAACATGAGGAGCAACATGAGGAGCAACATGAGGAGTAACATGGGGAGATGAGGAGTAACATGAGGAGCAACATGAGGAGCAACATGAGGAGCAACATGAGGAGCAACATGAGGAGTAACATGGGGGAGATGAGGAGTAACATGAGGAGTAACATGAGGAGCAACATGGGGGAGATGAGGATTAACATGAGGAAATATGCTGTGATTATATCTACGTGTTTACAGTAAAGCATAGCTAGGCTATATATAATGGACCTAAACATAACAAGGTTGTGTTTACAGTAAAGCATAGCTAGGCTATATATATTGGACCTAAACATAACAAGGTTGTGTTTACAGTAAAGCATAGCTAGGCTATATATAATGGACCTAAACATAACAAGGTTGTGTTTACAGTAAAGCATAGCTAGGCTATATATAATGGACCTAAACATAGCAAGGTTGTGTTTACAGTAAAGCATAGCTAGGCTATATATAATGGACCTAAACATAACAAGGTTGTGTTTACAGTAAAGCATAGCTAGGCTATATATAATGGACCTAAACATAGCAAGGTTGTGTTTACAGTAAAGCATAGCTAGGCTATATATAATGGACCTAAACATAACAAGGTTGTGTTTACAGTAAAGCATAGCTAGGCTATATATAATGGACCTAAACATAGCAAGGTTGTGTTTACAGTAAAGCATAGCTAGGCTATATATAATGGACCTAAACATAGCAAGGTTGTGTTTACAGTAAAGCAGGGTATCTGCACATTTTCCAAGTGCAAATTTAAAGACTTGTAAGACCTTTTCAAGACATCTTAATGAAAAAATTAAGACTATACCACGGCAAAAAGATACATACGACAACTTAAAATTGTTTTATGCAACAGGTTTTTTTTTCTACTAATTTTAACCCCCACCCCATTTTGGATGTCTACAGAAGTTACGAAATATATTTTGGTGAAAGAAAAATAACTGTGTGAATTACCTTCAAAGCTATAAATGTCCAATTTTAGGGTCTGGGCTGCTTGCTTTTGAAGCTGGCTGTACTGGTTGTGCTTACTGGCTGAGGCTGCACAATTTCAGGTTGTTTTTGTTGTACAAGATTGATCTGCACTAAACTCTGCTCTTCCCCTCTTGTGAAATTGTGGTTGGCACAGAAAGTGGCATGTGTGTGTGTGTTTGTGAATCTGTTTGTGTGTGTGTGTGTTTGTGAATCTGTTTGTGTGTGTGTGTGTTTGTGAATCTGTTTGTGTGTGTGTGAATCTGTTTGTCTGTGTGTGTGTTTGTGAATCTGTTTGTCTGTGTGTGTGTGTGTGAATCTGTTTGTTTGTGTGTGTGTGAATCTGTTTGTTTGTGTGTGTGTTTGTTTGTTTGTGTGTGTGTGAATCTGTTTGTCTGTGTGTGTGTGCTTTACCTGTGTGTCTGCCTCTGCCTCAGGGGCCCTAGGGGACTTCCCTCCCTTGTTGTTGTTGTTGTTGTTGTTGTTGTTGTTGTTGTTGTTGTTGTTGTTGTTGTTGTTGTTGTTGTTGTTGTTGTTGTTGTTGTTGTTGTTGTTGTTGTTGTTGTTGTTGTTGTTGTTGTTGTTGTTGTTGTTGTTGTGCAACTTGAAGAGCCTGAAGATAGAAAAAGTGAGAGAGAGAAGAGAGAGGGAGGGAGAGAGGGAGGGTGGGAGAGAGAGAGGGTGGGAGAGAGAGAGGGTGGGAGAGAGGGAGGGTGGGAGAGAGAGAGGGTGGGAGAGAGAGAGGGTGGGAGAGAGAGAGGGATAGAGGGAGGGTGGGAGAGAGGAAGGGAGGGAGGGAGAGAGAGAGAGAGAGAGAGAGAGATGAGAATAAGAAGATGAAGAAAAACAGCAGCAGTGGTGGCATCACAGCAGAGTGCTGATTGGGTCCCCCTGGAGCCCCTCCCCTCTCCTCTACAAACAGAACAGAACAGAACAGTGCCATGATCACACCGCCCCATTACTGCAAATAACCACCCATCAACCCGCCACCCAGCACTGTTATTCCACGCCACGCCACGCCACGCCGTGCCGCCACGCCACACCACGCCACGCCACGCCCCAACGCCACGCCCCAACGCCACGCCACGCCACAACGCCACGCCATCTTCACTTCTTAAACCTTCATCACTGAACATGCTGAATAAACACGCCACCTCCTCAAGAGCAGTAGCCACCTCCTCAAGGCCAGTAGGCAGCACCTCCTCAAGGCCAGTGGGCAGCACCTCCTCAAGGCCAGTGGGCAGCACCTCCTCAAGGCCAGTGGGCAGCAGACGTACGGGAGCAAATTTGGACTCAGAAGGCACAAATCAACTCAAACCTTTTATGGCTACAAAACAACATTCAACAAACACAGTGGCATGAAGACCAATCAGCTGTGTTAGCCAGAGCGGTGGCATGCCCGAGTGAAAGGGGTGGAGGAGAGGGTGTAGGTGGCATGCCCGAGTGAAAGGGGTGGAGGAGCGGGCGTAGGTGGCATGCAGAAGTGAAAGGACATAGCTTTCCTCTGAGAACCTGTCTCCTCCACTCGCTCACACCCCAACCCCCCCAATGCCCCCCCTACTCCTAAAGCCAAAGCCAAAATAACCCAGACAGGGGAAGCAGCCAACAGCAACTCGAAAAGAGCAGCGAGAGGCAGAGAGTTCACGACCCTCACACCTCCAGGGGTCAAACATCTGGGGTCAAACATCTGGGGTCAAACATCTGGGGTCAAACATCTGGGCAGGAACAGGAAGACAGGGGAAAGACCGAGTGAGAGAGAGAGATGAAGAGAGAGAGAGATGAGAGAAAGAGTGAAAGAGAGAGAGAGTGAGTGAGTGAGAGAGAGATGAGAGAAAGAGTGAGAGAAAGAGAGAAAGAGAGAGAGAGTGAGTGAGTGAGAGAGAGATGAGTGAGAGAGGGGGGGAATTTAGAAGAACTAGGAGACAGGCAGACAATGCAAAGTCGAAGCTCTTAAGTATGAAAAGCCGTGACATAAAACGTCTGGTGTGTGTGTGTACATGTCTGGGAGAGTACTGGAGTGTGTGTGCGCGTGTGTGTGTGTGTGTGTGTGTGTGTGTGGGGGTCCTCCCCACAGCTGTGTGTCCCTCTCCATAGCCTCATATGACATCATCCGCCTGGAATGTCTAATGTGGGGCGCAGCGGGCAGAATGTTGTGGGTTCCACAGCATGGGGCCCACAGGGCATCTCTCTCACACACACACACACACGGGCCCACAGGCATCTCACACACACACACACACACAGGGG
Organism: Alosa alosa; assembly: GCF_017589495.1. Classification (NCBI taxonomy): domain Eukaryota; kingdom Metazoa; phylum Chordata; class Actinopteri; order Clupeiformes; family Clupeidae; genus Alosa; species Alosa alosa. Next base: position 35,989,716 of record NC_063192.1, on the reverse strand, counting down.
CCCACAGGGCATCTCTCTCTCTCACACACACACACACACGGGCCCACAGGCATCTCACACACACACACACACACACACACACACACACACACAGGGCATCTCTCTCACACACACACACACACGGGCCCACAGGCATCTCACACACACACTCACACACACACACGGGCCCACAGGCATCTCACACACACACACACGGGCCCACAGGCATCTCTCTCACACACACACACACACAGGCCCACGGGTATCTCACATATATACAAAGAAACAAACACACACACACCCCAAAGATCTCCCTTAGGATGCCAACGCAAAAGCATTTGGTGTGGCGACATATGTGCTCCAGGCCAGTCGTTCAGCTGTTGTGTGGGGACGACTACACACACACACACACACACACACACACACACACACACACACACACACACACACACACACACACACACACACACACACAGGGTGTGGGGACGACTGTAGAAAATAGGGAGTGGACGCCCCTCACTCAAGGCCAGACGGGCCGACTCTTCACGCGCCCGAGAGTCTAACTGCACACAGGCCATGGGTGAGACTTCAGTGGGTGGCCATAACTCAATCACACTGAATCAACAGCACTGGCTGGCTGAATGCCATCTAATGGAGAGAGCTGTGTGTTGGGATTGGGCACCAGCCACAAGTCTACGAGACCGATCAACGTTTCTATACAGAACATACATAACAAGCAGAGAGACAGAGAGACAGACAGACAGACAGACAGACAGACAGACAGGCGGAGAGAGAGACAGGCAGAATGACAGAAAAACAGACACAGAGCGAGCTGAGAGCGAGAAAAACAGGCAGACAGACAGACAGGTGTGTGGGGCTACCTGCTGTGTGTGGGGTAGGCAGGTGTGTGGGGTAGGCAGGTGTGTGGGGCTACCTGCTGTGTGTGCGGTAGGCAGGTGTGTGCGGTAGGCAGGTGTGTGCGGTAGGCAGGTGTGTGGGGCTACCTGCTGTGTGTGGGGTAGGCAGGTGTGTGCGGTAGGCAGGTGTGTGGGGCTACCTGCTGTGTGTGCGGTAGGCTGGCCTCTGCTCCCTGATTGGATGGCGATCCAGCCGCGGCTATCCCGGCTCTGCCGGGCCTCTGCGACGCCATGCTGCCACTGGATCGCTTGGTTCGGGCCTCTCGACTCCTGCATGTCGTCTCACACACCTGCACACACACCCACACACACAGTGTGAACCCTTGCACCAGTGGATGTGATTCATTATTAACCCACACGCATCACATGACGCCGGGGTCTCTGGAGACTGGTTGGCATCGGTCTGGAAAACACACACATCCTGAGCTGCCACAACCAGCCTGCTGACTCAGTCCAGCCCCCTGACCCAGCCCCCCAACCCAGCCCCCCAAACCTAGTCCAGCCCCCTGACCCAGCCCCCCAACCCAACCCAACGCCCCCAACCCAGCACAGAGCCCAGTCCAGCCTGCGAGGCCCCCAGCCCCCACACATCATGCTGTTTACAGTGTCGCTGACATACTGAGAGGACAGCTAAGAGCAGTGGACACGGGGAAACCAGAGGAGTGGCATCTGGTGTGACGCTTGTTTAGATTCACCCTGAAGTCCCAGGAACCAGACGCAAACAACGCCACAGAGGAGAACAAGGTAGGGCCAGCGGAACAGTCCGGCTGCTGATCTACGGAGGTTCTAGCCCAGGGATCACCAAATGATGGGATCATGTCCCAGTCCGACTGGTGACGTGATCCTATCCGACCCAGACCATAATAGCCTAATTTAGATTTTCACGAAGATTTTTCTAAAAGCTGCCTTAAATGTTTCGTTGGTTAGGATAACAGCATTTACTTCAGGGGCTTTAGGAACCATCATTTCGCTTTGCTGCTACTCAGCCAGTGAAATCTGTGAATTTGATAAAGTCGAGTCAGTGAGTAAAGTAGCCTACTATGGGGAAGAGACTGATAGCCTGAAACGAGTTTAGGAGAGGAGACGGACGAAACAATCAGATGGATATCTGCTAACTATAAAGTAAGTTATTTTCAAATTATCCATTGCTCAAAAGAGGAGAAAGCTAGACAGCTTAGAACAGATTTTATATATCGATAATGGGGTATCGTTTGAAAACTGGCCACGCCCATATAACGCAACTAAATATGGATGTGACAGTTTTGCTGAATTGCCCTGGACCTCTTTCTATATATTCTGAGACAGGCGATTTTAAGCCAATTTGAAGAACCTCTACTAGACAAAGCATATATTTTGAGCAAGCATAGGGTAGGCTAGGCCCATTCAACAGTGAACTGAGACCACAGAATATTTTACGATTTAAGAAGGCAATATGATTGATCCACCACAATCTAGTTAAGCCTACATGCATTCACTGCCCAACAATGTGATATTCCTGGGTTTCCAGGATTTCGGGTCAACATAAAAAAAACTAAACTTGCTGATTAATGGGTTCAAGGAACCCTAGGGACCAGCTGTGGAATATCCATCCTTGTCTCAGCTCAAATTTTATTTTAAGTTCACGTTAAGATCTTAAAAATAGCCAAGGCTACTCAGTTTTTCTCCTAGTTACTCTTATCTTGCCTTATTTCTCCTCATTTCGAATGTTGCCTTTTAGGCTACTTATTTTATTTCACATTAAACATTAGGCCTAGGCCTACAATCTTCTATTTCTTGAATTTTCCCTTGGGGATCAATAAAGTATCTATCTATCTATCTATCTATCTATCTATCTATCTATCTATCTATCTATCTATCTATCTATCTCTACAACTAGGCTCCATCCATCCATCCTAATATTATACATACATACATATATACACAGCCTAAACACGCACGTTAAACATTATGATGCTCCGGACCTTTCCTCGAGGAAATTTTCCGTAACTGGACCTCGCTGAAGATTAATTGAATACCCCTGTTCTAGCCAATCACAGGTCACTGGGAGTTTACTTCCACAAGCAGCGGACACCTGGATTAGCACACACACGCACACACACACACACACGCACAGCTGAACACAGGAACACACTCCTGGTACGGTTATATCAGCACACACACGGCTGAACACAGGAACACACTCCTGGTAGCTGCACACACACGGCTGAACACAGGAACACACTCCTGGTAGCTGCACACACACGGCTGAACATAGGAACACACTCCTGGTACGGTTATATCAGCACACACATGGCTGAACACAGGAACACACTCCTGGTAGCTGCACACACACGGCTGAACACAGGAACACACTCCTGGTAGCTGCACACACGGGCTGAACACAGGAACACACTCCTGGTAGCTGCACACACACGGCTGAACATAGAACACACTCCTGGTAACGGGTTATATCAGCACACACACGGCTGAACACAGGAACACACTCCTGGTAGCTGCACACACACGGCTGAACATAGGAACACACTCCTGGTACGGTTATATCAGCACACACACGGCTGAACACAGGAACACACTCCTGGTAGCTGCACACACACGGCTGAACACAGGAACACACTCCTGGTGGCTGCACACACGGCTAAACACAGGAACACACTCCTGGTTAGGGTTGCAAAGGGGCGGAAAATTTCCGGAAACTTTCCAGAAACTTACCATGGGAATTAATAGGAATTTATGGGAATTAACATGTAATTTTGGGTAATTCATTCAAACTGTTTCATATACAAACATTAACATTTTGTTTCGTAATAAGCAATATGATTTGTATGTTTGGATTTTTGCTTAGCTTAGCATACAAAGCTAGCTAGCATGCTAGCGGGAATCCCATTCTCTGCCTATGGTTTACTAGCGTGCTAAACTAGCAACACTGAACTGCCCAAGATACACCACACCACTCAACAAAATCCAATTGGTTGGAACATTTTTTCCCCATGCATATGAACGCACCATAGGTTTCCTTTATGTCTAGTAGCCTATGCCGAATGCTGTGTGCATGTGATTGACATATGTGCAGGGTAGAAATTTGACTGAAATGGCATTAAATCAGGTTGTTTTAACTAATATTATGCTGCAAGATGGGGTTTTGTCCATTACATTTAAGTTCCCTGTTATAGACTAACTTGCCATATTAAACATTCCCAGTTTATTCCCATTAATTCCCATATATTCCTGTTAATTCCCATGGAAAGTTTCCAACTTTGAAAATTTTGCAACCCTACTCCTGGTACGATTAGCTGAAAATAGGCCTGGCTGATAGTGACCTTTTTTTTTTAGAGCTCCTTCTGACATCTTTGGTAAATATCTGATTCACATGAGTTGAGGGAGTGATGGCTCTGGTAGTATGTGTTTTCACTGAGTAGACCAATCAACCAGCCAAAAGCTGCCCTCCGCAGCACATGTCTGCAGCTAACCTCAGCTGAGATGGTAGCATCAGAGCAGGGGATTGTGGGATTGGAGTGACTCCAAACATGCCTACCAACTGCCCATGAAGTATTACGTTTGCGAGCAGCCATAGCCCTCACTTAAGTGCTGGCATAGCCCTCGCTTAAAAGGATAATTCCGGTGTGATTTTGACCTAAAGTGTGTTGAAACATGATGCCGAGTGTGTATAAATCGTCTTGTAAATAAACTACCAGTGCTTTTTCAAAGTTCTCCATGTCTTGTTTTAAATGACAAGGCCCTTGGAAGTCTACCAATTAAGTATGGAGCTACTTTGAGCCTCGTAAATGGTGTAAAACAGTGATTTATTTGCATGGCTAGGCCGATACCCGAGGTACCACAACGAAACACTGTGATGGTAGCATTGGCTAACTAGCGCCAGATTTCTGAGTGCAGGGGACAAGCCGAGGTGAGCTATGAGACATACGTTCACACCCGGTATCATGTTTCAACACACTTTAGGTCAATATCACACCGGAATTATCCTTTAAGTGCTGCTTCCCGGTGAAACAGTTTGCGAGTAGCTGGCCAAAAAACAGGGAGATCGTTGATTTCCCCCACCAAATATCTAAAAAAACTGTAAAATTTGCTTACTTCAAAAAATAGTCACTTTTACAGAGGAACATAAAAAGAAAGTTTCCAGACAGGCATGTGTGTTGCGTTTGTGGTCCCGTACATGGCCTGGTGGACGGGCCTCCTGGCTCTGTGTGGACGAGTCTGCAGTGCGGGGGGACCGGAGGGCAGAAACCAGATAGCCTTGTTTGTGAAACGTCCGATTGGCGCCATGGCGACAGTAAACAGTGAGGCCCCGCTTTGGGTGTTTATTAACAAACACATTGTCGTTCTGCAGCAATTTAACATTAACCAGGTGCTGCCATCAACAGATCTGGCAGGTGGCATGATACACAGGCCCGCGCCTTGTGTAAACATCTGGGGGGGGCGGAGGGGGGGCATTCAAAAAGCAACACAGCAAAGAGCAAATAGCCAAGAAAATCTCTAGACAAACAAGCAGCCGCTCTCCTGACATGAATGCAAACCAGAGGAGGGTGTGTGTGTGTGTGTGTGTGTGTGCACGAGATGCAGTTTGTTTAGCGGTGTGTGTGGCAGGCGAGAGAGACAGAGGGAGGTAGGGCGAGCTTGTAGGATTGGAGTGCTGGTTATTTAGTACCAGGGCAGCCTTGGCTTGTTTGGCTGGCGAGAGCGAGAGGTTCTCTGAGTGTGTCACCCAGGACTCCACCACCTCATAAGTCCCGCTCTATTACCAACACACTCATGCTGCACACACACACACACACCAACCAGGCACAAACACACTCACGCTGCACACACACACACACACACACGACAACCAGGCACAAACACACTCACACTGCACACACACACACACAACACACGACAACCAGGCACAAACACACTCACGCTGCACACACACACACACGACAACCAGGCACAAACACACTCACGCTGCACACACACACACACACACAAGACAACCAGGCACAAACACACTCATGCACACACACACACACACACACAACACACAACACAAACCAGGCACAAACACACATCACACACACACACACACACACACAAACAACCAGGCACAAACACACTCACGCTGCACACACACACACACACACACAAGACAACCAGGCACAAACACACTCACGCTGCACACACACACACACACAAACAACCAGGCACAAACACACTCACGCCACACACACACACACACACACAAGACAACCAGGCACAAACACACTCACGCTGCACACACACACACAACAACCAGGCACAAACACACTCACGCTGCACACACACACACACACACACACGACAACCAGGCACAAACACACTCACGCTGCACACACACACACACACGACAACAATAAAATAACCAACACACACAAACACACACCACCAGGCACAACACACACACACACACACACACACAACAACCAGGCACAAACACACTGCACACACACACACACACACACAGACAACCAGGCACAAACACACTCACGCTGCACACACACACACACACACACACACAAAACCACTTGCACACACACACACACACACAGGCACAAACACACACACACACAAGACAACCAGGCACAAACACACTCATGCTGCACACACACACACACACACACCCACACACACACACACGACAACCAGGCACAAACACACTCACACACACAAGACAACCAGGCACAAACACACTCATGCTGCACACACACACACACACACACACACACACACGACAACCAGGCACAAAACACACACACACACACACGACAACCAGGCACAAACACACTCACAAGACAACCAGGCACAAACACACTCATGCTGCACACACACACACACACACACACACACACACACACACACACACAAGACAACCAGGCACAAACACACTCACACTGCACACACACACACGACAACCAGGCACAAACACACTTATGCTGCACACACACACACACTCACGCTACACACACACACACAACCAGGCACAAACACACACACGCCACACACACACACACACACACCACGCCACACACACACACACGACAACCAGGCACAAACACACTCACACACACACACACACAAGACAACCAGGCACAAACACACTCACGCGACAACCAGGCACAAACACACAAGACAACCAGGCACAAACACACTCACACACACACACACAAGACAACCAGGCACAAACACACTCACGCTTACACACACACACACACACACGACAACCAGGCACAAACACACTCACACTGCACACACACACACACACACGACAACCAGGCACAAACACACTCACACTGCACACACACACACACACACGCACAACCAGGCACAAACACACTCACACTGCACACACACACACACACGACAACCAGGCACAAACAAACGCAGTTTGATGTGTGATGAGCGTGTTGTTAACAGCCGACTGGGAGCGCAGGCAGGATGAATATCTGAACGTTCTGTTTGGAATCGCCGTGGTTACACGCTGCAGCTCGGCCCCACGGTGGGCTCTCTCAGAGACGGAGTTTCAGGTGCACTTTTTTTAAAGGGAAACGCACACCCTGGAGAATTTTTCCACACTTCCTGCATTAGCAGTTCAAAAAGAGTTCATAGATTTTAAAAAAAGAAAACCGATGAAAATAAACAAAAGGGGTGGGGTGGGGTGGGGGGTAGAAGTCCGATCAGAAGATTTCTTGCATAATGGCGGCATGTTGAGCGGTTTTACCTAGCCGGAGAACAGAGCTGGTCTTGTTTGTGTTTGTGAGTTTTTAATGAGCGACATCTCCCGGGCTGCTCCCTGGGCCTGCCCAGGGGCCAGCACAGAGGCTGTGTGTGTGTGTGTGTGTGTGTGTGTGTGTGTGTGTGTGTGTGTGTGTGTGAGGGAGGGAGCGTCACGCCTCAACGCCCATTAAGCTGGAGGAGCTGCTGCTGCTGCTGC
>NC_063192.1:35909359-35976859 GCF_017589495.1 Alosa alosa | reverse complement strand
GCTCAACACCGCTGCAGCAGCTGATTTAGACCTGCGGCCAACACTGCTGTTACAACTGGCAAAGTTCAGCATGACTTCATAATGATGCACAACACACCCACTCTAATAAACAACATGGCCGGCCACGCGCAGAAGAGCAAAGGCTACTACAAACAGCAGCCACTTGATCACATCAGCTAGGCTAGGCTAGGCAGAGAGAAGTAAAGGCTACTACAAACAGCAGCCACTTGAGCACATCAGCTAGGCTAGGCTAGGCTAGGCTAGGCAGAGAAGAGTAAAGGCTACTACAAACAGCAGCCACTTGAGCACATCAGCTAGGCTAGGCTAGGCTAGGCAGAGAGAAGTAAAGGCTACTACAAACAGCAGCCACTTGAGCACATCAGCTAGGCTAGGCTAGGCAGAACATATAGGGGTGGGTTGGGGTCATGGGAGACGCAGGGCTTGAGAGAGCGGGGCAGCCATCATTTCAGTGTTACATAGCAGCTCTGCAAGCTTCATCCCTCATAGCAGAGCCTGGCTAGCATCCCTCACTGCAGAGCCTGGCTAGCATCCCTCACTGCAGAGCCTGGCTAGCTGGACTGATCCTCATAGTAGAGCCTGGCTAGCATCCCTCACTGCAGAGCCTTGCTATGATCCTGAATGAGCCTGGATTGTGTACTGGGCTCACTGGCGAAGCCTCCTCCTGATGGAGAGGACTGTGTACTGTTGTGCTGGGCGGTATGACCAAAAATGTATATCACGGTATTTTTCTAAATTCTTACGGTTTCACGGTATATGACGGTATTTTTTCCCCCATGCATAATAAGATGTTCACAGCATTTTCTACAGGTTGAGAGAGGAATTGCTGCAGTACATTGACTAAGGATGGTCTATTTTACTGTTATGATGTAGAATAACTCCACACTAGTGGTAATGCAGTTTTGCATGGCCCCAGAAAATGATGCTGTTTACAAGAGCCACTCGTGATTCTAATGAAGAATCTAATCAGAATGCAAAGACAATTGCAGTCAAAATACAGAACTTTTACTGTGCAAATTTCACAAACATCTTGTAGCCTATAAAACCAATACAAAAAGTAGTGCAACTTTATACTTTTTCGAAAATTATACAATTTAAAATGAAACCTCTCTGCTAATATGCTTACTCTGTCAAATAGGCCTATCAGAAACATGCCTTATTGTTATTGTGCGGTTTACATGACGTTAGTGGTAGGCTAACGTTAACTTCATGTGGATGTCTTGTTAGCCTGCCATGAGCTTCGGTTCGGTTCGCTAGGCAAAACATTAACAAAAAAGTTAGTTTTGGTGCACTGATGACAGTCAGGATAATTTCTAACTAGCCAGCTAGTATTGCTCAGTGCATGTCTAACATGCTTTACTTGCTACCTGGATAATTTCAGCGAATATTCTTAAAGTGAGATGAATGATAATCTCATTAAACTTCACTGTGTTCGGTGGGTTGCTAATTAACATCACCTACTAGCCAGCTAGTTACAGCTGTTGAACAATCTCAATAGAATTTTCGTGAAGGTAAGTCCCTTTCAATGCAGTATCCCTTAACGTTTTTCCTTAACTAAAGAAACAATTTAAGGTATTCTGTGCAACACCCTTAAATAAACCCCTTATCTAAGGAGAAATTAAGCCTTAAGGGTCATACTTTAGGGGAAAAACTTCAGGTGTTTAGTGTTTACCCTCACTATGCCTCACAGTGGCACCACTGAAACACTGTTGCGTGGCGCAGCGTTCCAAACATTGTGTAATCAAATACACCGGTATGGCGGTATATTAAAAATTCATATCATAACGAAAATATACACCGGTATACGGTGTGAACCGGTATACCGCCCAGCACTAGTGTACTGGGCTCACTGGTGCAGCGTAGCCTCCTCCTGATGGAGAGGACTGTGTACTGGGCTAACTGGCGTAGCCTCCTGAGGGAGAAGACTGCGTACTGGGCTCACTGGCGTAGCCTCCTGATGGAGAGGACTGCGTACTGGGCTCACTGTAGCCTCCTGAGGGAGAGGACTGCGTACTGGGCTCACTGGCGTAGCCTCCTGATGGAGAGGACTGCGTACTGGGCTCACTGTAGCCTCCTGAGGGAGAGGACTGCGTACTGGGCTAACTGGCGTAGCCTCCTGATGGAGAGGACTGCGTACTGGGCTCACTGTAGCCTCCTGATGGAGGACTGCGTACTGGGCTAACTGGCGTAGCCTCCTGATGGAGAAGGGGGCTGTGTGGATCAAACGGGGCTATTTTTAACACCAATCTCTCACTCCTCCATTAACCCATCCAGCACAATACAAAAGCTGCTTACTCCTTTTCTCTGCAGTCAATGGTGGCTCGGGTTTCCTAAGGGATGTCACGCCTCAACTCACGGGCAAATACCACACGCAGAACAGATCCCAACTCACAGGACAGATCCCAGCGTAAGCCAGCCGGCTCTCTTCCAATGTTCATGATCCAACATCTAATTTTAAAACTCTGTTTCAGAACTCTTGAATTTATTTCACTGTGCCTGTTGAAAGCCACACAACCAAATGGGCATCTGGACAAACACTGCGGGCAGTCATTAGTCACAATAGATATTCTACTCAAAGAAACTACGGGCAGAAGAAGGAAACTACGGGGAGAAGAGAGAAAGAAAAAAAGAAAGAAGAAAAGAGGAAAAAATGGCTCCCCTCCCCCCACGGCCTCGTCAAACAGGGCCGTGTTTACCCTGCAGGGAGCTGGGCGTGACTTGTTGTTGTTGTTGTTGTTGTTGTTCTGAGTGGGCATCAACAACACCCCGGCTGCACCCTTTGTTGTTCTGAGTGGGCATCAACAACACCCCGGCTGCACCCTTTCTTCTGCTGGCTTTTGAGGACGCTGAAACGGGCTAAAAAAAGACTGGGAAGGTGGCCTGCCTCTTTGTGGTGTAAAATGTGTCACTCAGGGAAGGGAGGGGGGATGGGACTTGTTATGGATGTGCACCAGAAAAACAACAACAACAACAACAACAACAACAAGAGAGGCTTTGTCCTCAGTGAGGTAAACATGGGGGAGTTGTCTAAGCCCAGAAGCAAAATGAGATCTGAAGAGATATGTTTTGGTTGCAGACTGTCATTTTGGGAAGGCAATGAAGCTTTTTATTCAGTATTCAGAGAATTACAGACTGGATGCAAACATGACCACTGATACAGCTGGTCAACAACCCTCTCTGCTTAAAGCAGGTCTGTCAATCACAGACAGCACAAATCCTGAAGGAATTAGACTGAACAACCAATCCTTACACTGCATCCCATAAACCCATAATTCTAGTGAAGATCATCTCATTCTATTAGGATTGAGGCTCTTCTCACAGTCAGACTGCTAGTGTGTCTTCCCAATACAGAACAGTGCTGTTGGACTGCCTGCTACAATGCTCTAATCTTATCAGGAATCTCAAGTCTTCTCCCCACAATTATGTGTGCAATATTCTAGAGGAAACAATATAAAATGCACTGATAAGCTGCGAACAAAGGGCCACTTCACCTGCCCCAATAGGTTGCCTCTGCTGGGGGCAGATAAAGGTTGTTCCCGCCAGCCGTTCAAACCCCCTGCTCAGCGCTGGCTATCGCCAGGCTTCCACACCTCAAGAGCAAACATTAAGATATGCAAATAAAGATAAGCCTCACAGCGCTCTATTGTCTTGGCTTCAACATTTGAATAGCCACGGCAGCCCTGCTACATATCTGCCTTCTTTATTGTCATTCAGAAGAAGACGGATCGTGGCAGCTGAGAAGGAATTGACCTTCAGCCGGACGTGCTTGACCAACAACAGAGTGGCACCGAGCAAAGACAGCTCCCTGCACAACAGGCTCCAAAACTTCTACAACTCCTCAACATTTCAAGAATGTGTTTTATAAATATCTTATTTATAGCAGAGGCAAAAGTAGTCTAAAGAAACATCACACAAGGCTGCTCTGAAGATATCGAATAGGTCTAAAATAAGCTGGGAAGGGGGCCTCCTGTTCTATTTTTTTGTCAGGAGCACAAAAAGATGGATGTGAGCTTCCTAAAGCAGAGGAAAAATCCCTTCCTACCAGAGGGACTGTGGTTAGGCAGAGACAGACACAGTGCCTTTCTCAACAAGGCAGCAGAAGTTCCCTGAAAAGGGAAATGCCTGCCAACTCAAAGAGACCCTGCCCTCCCCCACCACGTGAGCCTGCTTCCTGAGGCTACTCAGACACGGCTACATCCACCCCTGTTCATCTCCTTACTAGAACAGACAGTCTCTGACCATCAGTGACCAGCATAGTGGCTGACTGAACAACACACAAGACAATTACCCACACCGACCTCTGTTCCTGTGGTGAAAATGCCACTTTTAAGTTCATCACAGCAATTACATTTCAAAACCAATGGGCAAGCAATAAAAGTGAACTTCCAGTTAAAGGCTTGGCTTGGAGCTGATTCATGCGATGGGATTTACGCAAGGTCCTTTTGCTACACCATGCATAGTTTCCTAAGGCACATGGAGCAGATTTATGACCAAGAACAGTGCTTCTCCACCCCACCACATCCACTTGTTTACTCCTGTTCTGGAAACACGGGTGAGATGCAGCATGACTCCTACCACACTCTGACTGGGACAGTGACATCATCAACCTTGATCCTGATAAATTGTTTACTGGAAATGCAGTCATGACACAAATCCTTAACAAATACCCACGAGTATGGAAAAGATAGCCACACGCATTCTGCATCAGGTACAGAAAAGGTATCCGCAAAGACATTAACACAATCTTTAAGTTGTCTACTTCAAATCTCTCTGTAAATTAAAAGACCAATTATTTAGGCGAGTGCACTGGAAACTATCAAATAACCCGTCATATTCAGAATAAAGACTGCTTAATAAGCAAGTCTAACACAGACCTAGAAGTCAACCCAACCCCTCCGGGGATGACACCTGGTGATTTACAGAACAAGTCTATCCTAAACTCCACACCTGCAACATTTACTTTAACGAGCTGCATAGCTTAGCGGGTGCCTCCAGAACATAGCCGACCTTCATTTGCTATGTAGTAATAGAAATTAACAATTGTATACTGGAACAACATTACCGCGCAGACTAGTAAAGGCAATATTAACTGGCGCGTAATGGTATTAGCCCTTCAATGTTCTGCACACCATTTCAGTGGGACTTCTAAGTTGGCTGCAGATTCAGTCTCTCCAACCTGTTCCCGAACGTTACGGTAACGTTAATGCAAGTTAACGTTATCGCGTTCATTGTGGTTCTCTATGTTTCACTAATATTATAATGTAGTTGTACACAAATACAGAGATGCCAAAACGCAGGCCGTATCACAACGACTTCAGTGGCAAGGGATCCGCATCTACTTTGCGCTACACACATTTCAAGCTCGGGCTAACGTTAATGTTCTGTGGGACGCATGCTGTAGTAGACCCTTGGCAACGTCTGTAGCCCAAGGAAGCTAGCTGAGGGCGAGATCAGTAGCGGCGGTACCGTTACGGTTGATAGTAGGCTAACATACCACAATCAAACGTCAATGAATATAATTTTCCAGAATGAAATAAATAAGCTTAGCAATAACCGACACAAGTCACAGTTTCTCTAAACCAAGACGTCTTTCGGATATCATTCAACTTTTCTTGAGTGCTCTTCTGGGTGTAACGTAACTTCTTTAGCCCCGAAGTAGCTTGCTAGCTGCGTTAGCAAGCTGAGTTAACTTGTTAGCCAACTTGCCAACATAACCATAATGTTACCGTTGTTCATCATGCCATAAAAATACACTGATGAGAATGAGTGAGGAGGTCAGCATCCCTACAATTAGATTATATCCTATCATACCTCTTTGATTTCAATAACGTTAACCTAACTATGTAAAACAATACATTTAAGTTATTATAGCTTGCTAACGTTATGTCTCTTTAACATAGATAGCAACAGATAAGGAGTGGTTGCGATATCAAAGGGAACATTAACGTTTAACGTTACCCAACGTAAACTAAGTGAACTATAAAGGCATTAGATCTATTCACAAGAGAGAGCCACTTACCCAGTCTAGAGAAAGTTTGAATGAAGCGGCAGAATGTGACGAGCACACACTGAGTTGTGAGTGAAACTTTGAGACATCAGTCGATTTGAGCCATTCTACTGAGTCCAAGCACCGCCGCAAGCTTCACTAGTAGATAGCAAGTGAATCAACCAGCGACAAGCAAGCTTACAACCAGCAGGAGGATGCCAGGGGTGGGAGAGCGCACATTGTAAACAAAGTATTAATCCGCTTGCTTGCTGGAGGGACTAACTGCAATGAGGAACATCTGTTAACCAGCCCGGATCTTTTGTGTTGTATTGGGGGGAAATAAATATTTGATATTTAAGTCTTTGGACAGTCAAGTCTTTCATCCATAAGAGGATATTTGAGGTTCGAATGTGATTTTGTGTCAATCTTGCAAAACAATGACGTCACGTCCACCTGCTGTGTGGTTCCACAGCAAATAGTCTCGGATGAATACATAAAAAGGCCTTTTTAATAACAAGCTATTTTCTCTGCAATTATGGTTGAAACATCGCAGAGAGAAGTTTACGTGTTACAAAATGCAATATTTTCGAGATGTGAATATTTAGTACTAAGACAATCTGCATTACCATCTACAAATGTGTAACTCTCAAATGTATGGAGTCCAATAACGCTAAGCATTAATACAATTAGCACTTACATACAGATGACTATTCATTTCAATATTTTTTGGATATACAGCACCACCCAGTGGCGAGGTTTAAACCTGTTAAAACACATACACATTTGAATGCTTTTATTTGGATCTGAAAGGCAAGCAAGGCAATACTCGGGGAAGTCATTAATAAGGTGACAGGTCTACATGGCTCACATACTTTTACAGGTCCTTCCATTTATAATACTCAACGCATTAAGGATAAACAAAACATCTCCATCTCCATATTTGCATGATCCCTATGAATTTTGCAAGTCTTTTTGCATCCCCCTGACCACATTCTTATGGACATGGCCAAAACTTCCAAATACAATGAGATCACGAAACACACTTTGGCACCAGTTAGTTATGTTTGTTTTTTATTTAAATCAATAGATCAAAACCTATAGGCAAAAATATTCAAATTTATAACTGATTAAATACATTGAAATAAAACAGAACATTCTATGACAGAACCCCTGGGAGAACACAAGGCACCATTCCAGAAGATGAACAATCGGTTTGAGGTCTCAGATCATGCCTGGGAACCCTGGATTAACACCACATGTACTCAGAAAAATAAAGATATTGATTTCAGTACGCCTAACGTGTAAAAAGATACATTTAGGAAAGGCTGCATTAAGGAAAGCCAAGTGGCATGTAAAGATGTGCTTTCCTTCCTGCTCAAACATGATGGAGCCTGGGACATAATTGTGCTTTTAGTGCATTTTCACATAAATGTGACCGTGTCACGACACAGGCCTTTCTCAATTCTCTGCGGACAGGTGTTCCAATAAAGTTCAACACTTTGACTGTAAGGGGTGACATTAAAAACATGAAATAAAGGCCTTTCAAACCAAACAACTACAATGGTTTCTTCGCCCCTTCGTCTCTATATATACACAGGGCAAGGATACAGTCATTGCTTCTTATGTGCAGTTCTATGCCCACCTCAAAGAGAGAGAGAGAGAGAGAGAGAGAGAGAGAGAGAGAGAGACTGAGAGAGACTGTGAGAGAGACTGAGAGAGACTGAGAGATAGAGCGAGAGAAAGAGAGAGGGAGACAGGCAGGAACAGTGTCTTTGGTTACGGAGAAACTACAGCTCATGGTTGTCCCACTTTTCATCCATACTACTAGCAAAGTGATAAATGCCCACGGCCAATCCCTGAACACACGTTTCATGTTCAGAACACACTAAGAGCACGCGCATGGGACACACACCGCATGGGACACACACACCGCATGGGAGACACACACACCGCATGGGAGACACACACACCGCATGGGACACACACACAAGAAGTCAGTGTAGAGTGAAGAGGAAAAGAAAAACTCCGCCAAGCCACTCAAAACGATGTACAAATGGGTCAAAGTACTAACCATTTTCTTAACGATTAAGGTCTATTGTCAATTAAGCATAAAACATAGCGCTAGGTTTTCTTAATGATGAAGGTCTTCTATTGTCATTTAAGCATAAAACAAAGCTAGGTTTTTCTTAATGATGAAGGTCTTCTATTGTCATTTAAGCATAAAACATAGCGCTAGGTTTTCTTAATGATGAAGGTCTTCTATTGTCATTTAAGCATAAAACATAGCGCTAGGTTTTCTTAATGATGAAGGTCTTCTATTGTCATTTAAGCATAAAACATAGCTAGGTTTTCTTTTTCTTAATGATGAAGGTCTTCTATTGTCATTTAAGCATAAAACATAGCTTAGGTTTTCTTAATGATGAAGGTCTTCTATTGTCATTTAAGCATAAAACATAGCGCTAGGTTTTCTTAATGATGAAGGTCTTCTATTGTCATTTAAGCATAAAACATAGCGCTAGGTTTTCTTAATGATGAAGGTCTTCTATTGTCATTTAAGCATAAAACATAGCGCTAGGTTTTCTTAATGATGAAGGTCTTCTATTGTCATTTAAGCATAAAACATAGCGCTAGGTTTTCTTAATGATGAAGGTCTTCTATTGTCATTTAAGCATAAAACATAGCGCTAGGTTTTCTTAATGATGAAGGTCTTCTATTGTCATTTAAGCATAAAACATAGCGCTAGGTGAAAGGGTGCAACCAACATTTTTCATTCATCACACTGTTCATAATTTCATAATTGTACTTCAAAATAAACAAGCAACCCAGTAGATACAGGACGAGAGCCAAGTGTGTTAAAAACCCAAAACTAGGATCTTGCGTGTAAAATATTTTCAGGATTAGAAGACTTAACACAGTTTCCCTATTGAAACTTTTGCCATTTGAAAATTTGATAAAAATGAGTGGTAAAAATGCCTACATCCACGTGAGCGAGCCTTGGTGAGGGGCAGGATCACACACACTGTACTGTACGAAGCCTTTCAGAGCATTGAAGTCGTGAATCGCGTTCAGACTAAAACTCGGAGCACCTTAGCTGCCATGCGCCATGAGTTCTGCTGAGTTCTAGCTGCTAAACCGCTCCAGTACATGAGTTCTGCTGAGTTCTAGCTGCTAAACCGCTCCAGTACATGAGTTCTGCTGAGTTCTACCTGCTAAACCGCTCCAGTACATAAGTTCTGCTGAGTTCTAGCTGCTAAACCGCTCCAGTACATAAGTTCTGCTGAGTTCTAGCTGCTAAACCGCTCTAGTACATGAGTTCCATGACGTCCTTGTGGGTCAATTTGTCTGCCGTCTACGTTCCCCTGTCATTTTATGAGACAATGTGTGCAAAACCCTGCAGATAGACAAAGGAAAGTGTACACAGAAAGCATTCCAATGCAAATTGAGAACTGAATGTAAAGAACTAAACGTAGAGGGATTCTCTTGAATGCAGAGCATGATCATTGCTGGGAAGGGAACAACTGGTCCTTGATTCAGTGAGTGTGTTCTTTGAGAGCGCATCTACAGAGTGAACGATCCTGAAGCAACACTTTGTGTGGACTGGGGACAGAGCCCCCTAGTGGAGTAAAATATAGTACACATGCTACTGGTGAATGCTCTCCTTTTCGGTATTGCTGATAAAATTAGACAAAAGTTGTCAACTCAAAAAGTCCACGATAAAGACGCCGTAAAAGAAGCCGTAACATGTTCTGTTTTCCCAGGCCGACATGGTGATCACATAACTAAAACATCTGAACTTAGACACTAGTGTTCTTGAGAGAAGAAAGTTCAGTCCGTCTTTCTTGAAACCATCCACAAAATTACAAAAAAGGGGAAAAAAAAAAAAAAAAAAAAAAAAAAAAAATTCGCTGAATGTGCAAAGCCTGCTAATGCCTTGAGCGACCTCCTTCAAACGCATGATGCTCCATGTGTGCTGTTGGAAAAACAAGACAAAACACAGACTACCATTAGTGATTTGGTATGCACGGGCTAATTCATAATCACCACTTCACCATTCTCACATGGCATGCATGGGCTGCATACTATGCAATCACCACTTCAATGGAAATACAAGATCAGCACAATAGAACTGTAGAAACAATTACTGTAGGAAATAATCCAAAATGGTATAGCAGACCCTGTTTCAAACAACAGAGAGTTTACAACAGTAACTGGTGGTATTATATTTTCTACTTAACTGCTATAATCGGGCTTGTAATAAATTAACAAAAGACTAACTCAAAGAATGTAAGGATCAGAGAATGATAGCACCCTCAGACAATAAGTGCACTTTGTGTTATACAATTCCATTCAAATTCACAGAATCATTCAAGACAATCTGTTCACATATATTTGTTGTCATTTTGATGATTACTACTAATATTCTTCAACAATTTCTCAATTTTACCTCAATTTTTAAATTCTCAATTGTGGCTATCACACCAAAATCAAAAAATGAGAAAAACCTAACAATATCTTTTTTTAATTTGGCAATATGTTTCTACCATCGAACACTACTAAGGTTTATCATATAACTTGTTTATTTTTAGGTGACCCACAACTGAACCCTCTTAAAAATGACGCTGCTGCTTCACCGTCTGTTTAGTTCATGGTGTAAATACGCTAGCTAAGCGACTAATCGCTTGAAATCATTTATGTGAGCAGCATCAGAGCTCAAGACTCACTTCCCCTATGGCATAATGAAGCAGATCATGCCATGTAGTAAAGTCCTGATGAAATGAAACAGCAGTCCATCTCTCTCTCTTTATATATATATATATATATATTGATATATATATACACATCTCTCTCTCTCTCTGGGGTGGAGCACCAGCTTTAAAGATTTCATATTACACAATCTATAGGCTGTACTTAAAGATCTCATACACAGTCTATAGGATACTGCAGTACGTCCATGTCAGGCGCCATATTACACAGTCTATAGGATACTGCAGCACGTCTATGCCAGGTGTCATATTACACAGTCTATAGGATACTGCAGCACGTCAATGTCAGGTGTCATATTACACAGTCTATAGGATACTGCAGCACGTCTATGTCAGGTGTCATATTACACAGTCTATAGGATACTGCCGCACGTCCATGTCAGGTGTCATATTACACAGTCTATAGGATACTGCAGCACGTCCAGCACATCCATGTCAGAAGCCCATGAATCACAGTTCCTTTCAAATGTCTGTGTCCCTTCCAACGGATCAGCACAGAGAAGCGTTACCGTCATTCCTGTGCGTTGCCTCTATATTACTGTATCTTGGATTTGTTTTGTTTCAATCATAAATCTGTGATGTAGATTTGTGCAAGTCTGAACATGACAGTGTTTTGTGGTGGTGCAGCTACTTACGCTTATAAAATACTGCTTTAAAAGATACTTGTGGAAGAAGCTCATAGATTCTTCCTAATATGTTAGCTTCATTGGCGAAAGATGCATTTCCATTCCAAACTTGAACCACGTCCTCACGGTCACGCACACTAACGCTGACGCCAACTACTTCATCCTCTGCGAAGAGAGACATCACAAGATCAAGCTTCACCACTTCTCCTCAGTACCAACTCTTTCTATTCACAGAAGAACAAGCAGCAGAACAGTGAGCCATATAGCAGAGCTGACATCATCTGAGAGAGGTAAAGCTCTGTTAACATACCTGAAGCACAATAATCAGTAAACTGTTCACCAATGGTAGCCAAAAGCAGCTCCTTCCATACTGCGGCCTGAAGACAGAGAACACTGTACTTTTGAATACTAAGTTTTGAAATAAAATTATATTTTACGGAAGTGTATTGCTGCCACAAAAAAAAAAAGGCTCAGTATCATGTAATTACGCGGAAAGTTTATTGTTATAAAAATATCTTTTTCATGTTTTATAACAAGATATTTATCACGTTATTACATGAAATTATCTTGTTATTTCAAGATAATTATATTTTCACGTTTTTACAAGACATTTGTCACGTTATTACATGAAATTATGAAAAGTGAAGCGCTGCAGTCACACAGTGCAGCCACTCCGCTACTGCACACAGGTGCAGAATATTCTCGACAATGCTCGGGTGTTCACATACTTATAAAAATATCATCCACTGTGTTCAATAAATGGAAAATCTCACCATATCTTAAACCGAGCTTAAAATAGAATTTGATTAGGTAGTGTAGATGAACCATAGTCTATTCTTGCCTCTCGTTTAGTTTCATTATCTTGAAATAACGTGATAATTTCATGTATTAACATGATAAATATCTTGTAAAAACGTGAAAATATCTTGAAATAAAATTATTTTTAAATAATGTGATAACTTCATGTGATAACTTCATGTGATAACTTCATGTGATAACTTCATGTAATAACGTGATAAATATGTTGTTAAAACGTGAACATATATAGTGTTATAACAAGAAACTTTTCATGTAATTATGTGATACTGAGCCTTTTCTTTTTTTTATGTGGCAGCAATACACTTCCATAATATTTTCAAAAAAAAAAAAAAAAAAAAAACATTATGAACAAATGCTGTCAAATTAAATGACCATTACAGTGCTCTGTTTGGGCACTTTCATATTAAATGAGCCTTATGGTGCTCTCTTTGGGAACTTTCATATTAAATGACCCTTACGGTGCTCTCTTTGGGCACTTTCATATTAAATGACCCTTACGGTGCTCTCTTTGGGAACTTTCATATTAAATGACCCTTACGGTGCTCTCTTTGGGCACTTTTATATTAAATAAGCCTTACGGTGCTCTCTTTGGGCACTTTCATATTAAATAAGCCTTACGGTGCTCTCTTTGGGCACTTTCATATTAAATAAGCCTTACGGTGCTCTCTTTGGGCACTTTCATATTAAATGACCCTTACGGTGCTCTCTTTGGGAACTTTCATATTAAATGACCCTTACGGTGCTCTCATATTAAATGACCCTTACGGTGCGCTCATATTAAATGACCCTTACGGTGCTCTCTTTGGGAACTTACGGTGCTCTCTTTGGGAACCTTCATCTTCCAGACGCCACCCTTGGCATTACTTTCTTCTTCCCTGATAAAACAAAAGACAACAGTGCAGCTTCAGCTGGGTTTTCTACAATCAACAATCTTCTGTCATGGAGGATGGCACCGTCCACACTTTTTGGAAACACTAGCTGCTTTCAGACCTAGGTGTACAGTAAGTCTGCATGTTCTGCGGATGTCAAGCGGTTGGGTATATCTGAACAACATAACCGGCCATTTGGAATTACGAACTTAGCCAGCTGTTACACTGCTCACCTTCTAGTAAGTATTTCCGATGGACATTATGTAAATGAGCTCATGTCTGAACGCAGTGAAAACATGTGGAGATTCTGTTCATGTCCATGTTCAACCACGTGGAGATTCTTTTAATGTGCGTCAGTGTCGCTCACACATATGACCGCATAATGTCAGCACGTTAGCATAATATCTGAATCACCGAAGGGTCGGACCTCCGTTTGACAAAGCTCTGCATATACTGCGGAGGACGTGTCTGAAAGCAGCTACTGAAAGTTGATTTAAATGGAACATCATGCCTATGAGGATTTATGTTGTTGGGGGACAGGTAAGCCAGGTAAAACATAATGGCACAACATCAATGTCAAGATATTTTCCAGTGTTTTGGGAAACAGAGAAGCCCAAACACCGTTACTGTCACAAAGGCACTGCGTATGCTTTTCAATCAAACGCACATTTTCACCAAAAATCATCAACTTATTTAGTAAAACATACCAATGAAATGAGCAACAGGTCAGACACTACGGGCTCTAATTTATATGGTGGGCAAAGTGAAGGCTAACCTAACCTTCAACCCTATTGGGTCTGCGGAGGTACTGCAGGGACGTCCGCCAACAATGAAAAACGTTCTATAGGCTATATAAGCATAAACAGAATGTAGAAAATATGCTTTCTATATATAAATATGCTTTCTGTTCGTTTATAAACATGTGCTCCGTGTCTCTCTCAGCCAAGGGGTCCTTAGGCTGATCAGGTTAAAGCTATAAACTATATATGATCTATAGCTATAAACAGGTTGAAGAGCCCTGAAGAGCCCTGATCTATAGCTATAAACAGGTTGAAGAGCCCTGATCTATAGCTATAAACAGGTTGAAGATCCCTGATCTATAGTTATAAACAGGTTGAAGAGCCCTGAAGAGCCCTGATCTATAGCTATAAACAGGTTGAAGAGCCCTGATCTATAGCTATAAACAGGCTGAAGATCCCTGATCTATAGTTATAAACAGGTTGAAGATTCCTGATCTATAGCTATCAAGTGGCATGTGGGAACACGGACCTGACTCAACAATTCTTTATTTCCATTTAAGCCTGCGCCTTGCCCATCATTCAAATTAGGGTCCTTAATACTATGCAGGTTCAGGTATTTTTGGTGACTGTAGAGCTCCCCCTAGATTCGGAATAAGACTAAACGTTTCAATGCCCATGAGTCTTATTCAGAGTCAAAACCCCAAGAAGACGCATGGGCGTTGAAACATTAGTCGGTTTGCACTAATAAAAATCACTTAAAGCGTTATGTGCTCCGGTCCTGCTCATTGGTCCTAGTTAGACCTTGGGTCTCCTCTTTTGACTTCTGTGTCCTGTTCTGTGAGCACCAACCAGGCTGAAGCGCAAGTAAACCCTCTCTAATATTTATATTTTACTCTGCTGTTGTAAATACCCTACTTCTCGTGACTTCGTTCCCTCTGCACACAATGAAAATGCTTTTGTTGTGGAGGTGAAGGATTAACAACAGGCAAAAACTATCTCCAAAGAGCTTTATCTACTGACAAGGTAATGTTTCACGATTCTCGCCTTATGATTTGGGGCGCAGTTCTTGAAGTTGCATGGCTGGTTTTCTTGTTAGCGACTCACTACGTCTATGCTGTATGGCTATGCTAGGTGAACGACTCCCCTATTACAAGTTCGTTTACCATCAAATTGGCTTTGTGAAGGCTATATTACGGTGAACATCATCTTGCATAGTGTACCTTAGACAGACACTTACCACAGTGGTCTTCTCTCTCCCCTCATTAAGTGGTAGCTACACCTCAGTGGAAGACACGTCACCGGGGGAATGTTATTATAAACGCTCCAGAAACTCTGCTCAAATAAAAGGTCAAAGGTCAGCACACTTGTAAACCGTCTCATTCAGAGTGCATACTCAGTTTTAACACACTTGGATACCGTCTCATTCAGAGCGAATACTCAGTTTGAACAATTCCAGGACATCTCATGAAACTAGAATCCCTGATTTGCATAAGCAAATCCAGCAATTTGCCCAAACAGGAGGACCTCCCGAAATCCTTCTGCATTGTTGATAGAATCCCACATAACCAATCTATTCGTACACATCAACTAAATATACTGCAGACCTGGACACTGTGCACTGTGTAGATTTTCTTCAAATTCGATTCACATTCAGCTGCTGTTGTACCTGGTAAGGACCTGAGAACACACAAAACACACACACACACACACACATTCAGTGTACAGTTCAGTTCTGTATTTTCAGTATGGTGGAATAGGTCTAACCAGTGAACCATTAAACGAAGGGGCTGCCCAGATGTAATTAAACAGGCCTACCACAGAAGATAATGTGCTGTCACACTAAATAAACATCAGGGCAACTGTGATTGTGGCGTCGAATAAGACCATAAAAACTATTTGCAGTAGAGTTTAGGACTTTTTCCTACTTATGTATGAAACGGGTCAATCAGGGGCCAGCCAGGTCATAAAAGAATTGCCAGGTGCCCAAATATGGTTTGCAAGGGCAAAATGGCTCCCACTAATGTTGGTCCCAGCGAATGATTCATTGCTTTTGCTTGGGAGCTCAGGCTAACTGCCGAACGGGACTTTGGCCCTCTTTTGGCCAATAACATGTGGTAGGGCGAAGGGTCATAACAACGCTGAGAAAAGATCAACGCTGAGAAAAGATGTATAAAGAATACATGTATCATGATTTAGGGCTATACTGACCCTTATTCATAGCATGTGACTTCCTGAGACATATAATTCATGTCTTCATATCTAAGCCTCTATTCACTCTGGTAGCAACAGTTAAATGTGACAAGTGAGAGAATCGTTCTTTTCCCATGTAATCAATCATTTTCTTATATCCAGATAGATAGATAGATAGATACTTTATTGATCCCCAAGGGGAAATTCAAGTAACCCATCACCTGAAGTCCTTACGTGGCCTACCAGCATCAATGTGTCAGTATCACCATGACAAGACGTACAGTTCAGATTCAGACCGCGCAAGGACACTGCTTTCTGATGTCCAGTACATGTGATTGAAATGTGAACATCAATTCTGCTCGATTCGAATGCAATATGTCTTCTGGAGTTTTGGACTTGCCCTCGCTCCGAGCGATACAGTTACCATGCAGTTATATTTAGCTAATGAATGTTATTTACTAAACAACCGTCTATGTAACCCAAGTTTGTGTCTTCACCCCCACGTTCACTTAATGTTACGGAGATGTATGATCTAAGCAGCTATCGATACATAACTTATGTTAACTAACGTTAACCAGATTGACAAAAGGATTACGTTGTGTTATAAAAGGGAACATTAACGTTAAAAACCCAGGCAACCGACACATTGCCTTGATGTCTTAAGTAACAACTGAACAAAACTACAAACACGCGTTAAAGAGACTGACAAGTTTTTCCTTCAACTGGGGTAGTGTTCGCTTTAGGTTGGTTATCTAGCTGGGTTGCTAACGTTAGCTGTCGGTAATTATTCAGGTGAGTAACTATCACTAGCTTGCTAACAAGCTAAATGCAGTTGGCGAGCACTCCACCATTATGTAGCTCTATGGTTATGCCGTCGACCTCAAAATATTTATAGATATGGCAACAGAAGTCCAATGACCTACAATATTGAAAATTGTACGATAACGTGCGCATGCATTCTTGCAACAAAGAGAAATGAATATGTCAACTGACTAGCACTAGTCAGGTCGCTAGCAGAACAAGGGACATGTTTGCTAGCACGCTATATGGCTAGCGAGAGCTCACACAACCTAAGGTAACGATAGGCTACAGGCCTCTGTATGCGCACCATTGTTAAACAAGTGTAAACCCATAGAGCTAGTTAACTTTTGGTTAAAAGCAATATTCGCATTCAATGCAATGCAGCTACAAAGCTAGCGTTATAGTGTCAGAGGCTTATGATGCAGCACAATACCTATCAAGCCAAAATGTCCAGGGAGAATGCAAAGGCAGAGAAGTGCCGTCCTCTTCGCTGTGCGTTATGTTTTCCAAATCTTTTTCGTCGATATGGATGTTATTTTCTGAAGAGTTGACGGGACTGCTTTGTCTTGTTGTGTTCAACTGCAGGTTAGGGGCTGCAGGAACCGCCATTTTCGCTAAGATTTGGTAATCACAGTTTGTTAAAATTCTGTGAGAGCTGGATTTCCACAACGGAAGAAAAGACCGCTATCGTTGCTGACTCATTTGCCGCTTGGCCGGTCTACCGCGTCACCGTCACAACAACAACAAATATCAGCTGCTGTCGGTTGGGTTGGGATGCCCACACAGGAAATGAGTCGAATTACGTACGAGCTCCTCTCGTCTTCTGTTTGTTGCGGTCTACACTCTAGAACCCTTCTGGAAGTTCAGACATGGACATTTTAAATCCACAAGATGCTCTACAATTCTGGAACACTCCTAGAATGAGAGAACAAGATGGATACATTGCAACTAGCCTCTTTGCAGAGTAACTGACTGTGGAGTGTGAACAGTGTGCGTTATTTTTATGAACTCCACTATTCACATAACAACTGACATTAATTTATTATAGACCTATGGTAGCATACATATGGGACACATTTTGCTAATGGAGAGTAAAGGCTTAATGAACTTGAATATGATTAAACGATCTAAACAAGTTCTGTTTAGTTGTTAGCCTATCCATAATAATAACTTGAAGGGCTGTAACCTTGAATATCTACCCCATATCCATAAAGCAGTTTGACCTAGTTTTTGTCTTGTGTTCTGTCTCCCTCTACTGTTTGTTTTATGCCATTGCCCTCAATTGCTCAGTGGATGGCACACTCCCCAGTTTTTTTACACTTCCAAGACAACACTCTCTTTGCACATCCCATCAGCTGAATCAACCAGTACCACACGTCACATAATCATGCCATTTTGTGCACTTACTGGGCAAGGTTTTAGCATAACTTTTTTATTTGTTTTTATTGTTAATATACAAATCCACTGATGGGGAGGGGGGGCACAGCAGATCATTTGGTCTCCATCCAATAGACCGGCAAACCACGCAGCTGTAGTGGGTTCTGTTATGGCAGAATAGCACATTCTGTACCTGTACCAGTACCAACACTAAACAAGTCCATAGAGTCCAAACATAACATTGAGCAAAGTCGTTTATTTCCTTCAGTCATATTAAATAAAAAGATCACCTTTATGGCATATATTAGCACGCAACATGTACTGGTACAACAAAGCAATGCTATTGCTCTAGGTCTATAACAAACAAAAAAGGAACCATTTGTACATCGTAAATTAAGGGTACTGCTCTGGAACCATTTGTACATCATAAATTAAGGGTACTGCTCCGAACGAAGGAACAGAATGGCTTGTGGGTGGAAAAGACATCCAATGCTGATCACGATCACATTAACATGACTGATTTCGGTATGGAACATAAACAAAGCTGTACATAGGAAATACTGCATCTTTTAGAGTCCAGTGCTTAAATGAGAAATGTTCAGCTTCCCAGAGATTACAAATGACGTAGTCTCCTACTCAATGTCCTACACAAACCATATCAAATCAGAAGAATAAGCAGAATCCATGGAATTGGCCATAGTATCCTCTGTCCTGCCCCATGGATCATTGAATATGTTTACCATTTCCCCACAGGTGTGAAACGATTAGGGCTATTCTCTTAAATGCAACATATAACATTTGAAGTAGAAAATGACTTTTAAGGATTGATATCAAAAGGCCCTTCATTCAGTGATATCAAAAAGATTATTCAACTAGGTTTGCTATTGAGGTCTGATGTTTAACAACTCTTAACCACATAAACACATTATGTCTGTAAGTTGCTCACAGGGTATAATGTTGCTTAGCAAATACAAAGTGACATCAAGATAGTTGAAGACAATAAATGTTTGTCTTCAATATGCAGAAAAAGATCCACAAACTGACCCAGAATCACATAAGGTAGCTCGGCATTATGCATTCTTTATTTCAAAAATTCCATTGTTATTTTAAAAGACAACTAGTGAGTGTATATATATAGATAGTTTCTTTCATCATTCAATAAATAACAGCTGTAAAATGCACAGAATGTCATGATTTCAATATATTTAGGAGAAAATGCTATTGTCTTTCATACCAAGGGCAACACTATATTGATGCTAAATTAAAAGAAGTCGTCCTTGTTTAAAAAAACAAACAAAAAAAAACACAATAAGATGCACAGATAGCAATAATATACATTTCTTTCTGCGCAAATCCATGTCACATCAGAGTGAGTTATTTCAGAGAGCTTTAAGCCGCCTCCTGTAGATCCACACAGTTCACCGGCTGGTGTGTTTACATCGATGGCCTTTTCTATTATAGGATCAAATGAATTATAGGATGAGAGGATGGAGGGGTCACACGTGCCTTGATGGACACAGCAGATGTGTTGAGATTGCACTGAGCCACACACACGACTACTTAACCAGCTCACACACTGACCAAACTGGCAGAGAATCCCCCCTCCAGTTCCTCCGGTCTGTCCAGGAAAACAAAATGTGCCTAAAGCCACAGCAAGTAATGAAACACATTTGGCAAGGATAAGGCTTAAACGTACACAGTCATCCTTCTTGCTTCCACAAAAGATCGTGTTGAAAAGTCGACCCCACGGCACGGGGAACACGGCAAGGATGCAGAGATGGAATGTCATCACAGAATCGGCGTCCGCCATCTTCCGCTCCTCATGTTCCGCTCCTCATGTTCCGTCACGGGGGAGGGCCTGGTCAGCCGCGGCCACCGGGGGCTGCTGCTGTGGGCAGCGGCGGCGGGGGGTTGGTGGGCTCAGAGTGCGTCCCCTTGCCTGGGGGCCAGTTCTCCCCGGGGGGTGGATGCGCGGGACGAGCCTCGGTCGTTGCTTTCAGAGCCGGACGTGTGGTTCTGCTGGTCCGAGCCCACGCTCGAGGTGGCCGTGGACGAGGAGGTGGAGGAGGAGCGCGTCTTCTCCTTAAAGTCTGTGATGATGACGGTCACGTTGCCCACGGTGATGGCCAGCTGCTGGGCACTGCTGCGATCGACGTTCTTCAGCCTGGGCCTGGCACAGAGGAACAAGAGCACATGGTCAACTACAGGCCATTTATACTGTACCTGCTGTACGCTGTGAACACCAGCAAAACATATGGCATTAAAATGGCATCACCTCCCATCATTTGTGAACAGGTTCTACAGTATTTTGTTTACATTGGATGTTGGTCAATCTGGAATTTAAAATGTGTCTTTCTTGCTTGCTGGCTTACAATAGGAGGCCAAGAGATGCAACTGCACTGTAAATGGGTCTGGAGGCTCAGAACCCCGACTGGATCAGTGATCAGGCAGAACGCTCACACTCAAGTGGAGTTAAGGATGGAGAACACGCTGGGCTAGAACTTTGCTATCTCTCTGGGGGTAGGGGGTGGGGGGGATCCACATCACACCCAGCAGAACATAAATCAACATGATGCCAAATGGGGGACCTACCGTGAGATGAGGCGGTTGTTCTTCTTTGCCGTTGACTTTCCTGATTTCACACTGTTCTTCTCACTAGGTAGCCCTTTATGAATTAACCGGGGTCTAGGTGCGGAAATAAAAAAAGACATTTAAATAGTCATAATGGCACATTACACATATTTTTTTAGGTTCAAGCACATCCTTATGTCATTATTTTTTCATATGCCATAATGGCATATTTTCATTCATATTCAATGGACAACATCCTGAATTTAATTGTCAATATTTCTATTTCATAGCCGTGTCAATAGTTTAGTTACTCTGCATGTTTAGTCACCAATGGCTTGATACTAGTTTGACACTTGATACGACTGCTTTAGAAGGAGTGATGAGTCGAGCACATACTTTGGTTTTTTGGCCGCAGGCTTTTTGATGGGCACTGGGCCTCCCTTGGCTGCACTGCTGTGTTTGTCCGGCTCGTTTTCCACCTTGTCCCTCTCCACCTTGTCCCTCTCGACCTTGTCCATTTCGACCTTGTCCATTTCGACCTTGTCCCTCTCGACCTTGTCCCTCTCGACCTTGTCCCTCTCGACCTTGTCCCTCTCGACCTTGTCCTTCTTGAGCGGATCCCGGATGGGATACGTGCTCTCCGGTTCCTGCTCTGGGGCCTCGGACCCAGCTAAGCTCCGGCGCTCTGGGTTCTGCTGGTTCTGCGGGTTCAGCGGGTTCTGCTGGTGCAGTGTGTGGGGCTTGTTGGGCCGCACCTTCTCCAGTCCTGCAGGGACAGGGCTCTCCCTGTCGGGCCAGACCCTCTCGGTCAGCGCTCTGTCCATCTCCCCGCGGGCCCGTGCCACCTCCCTGCCCCGCTCGCGATCACGCTCACGATCACGCTCACGATCACGCTCGCACTCCGCTTGGTGCTCGTCTCTGCCCCGTTCACTCTCGGCGCGGTGCTCGTCCACGCGGTGCTCGTCCACGCGGTGCGGCCGCTCGGTGCCAGTGTCGCTGTCTGGGTGGACACTGCTGAGGCGGTCGGAGTCCGAGTGGTCCGTATCCAGGTGCTCGTCGTCAGGCAGGTCCAGGTCGTGCCGGTCGCGGTCCAAGCGCTCCCTCCTCTCCTTCTTGGGTGGCGGGGGGGTGGCAAACTGCTGAGCCACCTGCTGGGCTACGAGCTGGGAGTTGATGCGCGGCTTCCTGGACCCACAGTCAGAGAGCACAGGAGAGAGCGCGTCAGACACAACCACTCCACACACACACACAAAACCAGTCCACACACACACACACACACACACACAACCACTCCACACACACACACAGTCAGAGAGCACAGGAGAGAGCGCGTCAGACACAACCACTCCACACACACACACACACACACACACAACCACTCCACACACACACACACACACACACACACACACACAGTCAGAGAGCACAAGAGAGAGTGCGTCAGACACAACCACTCCACACACACACACACACACACACAGTCAGAGAGCACAAGAGGGCGCGTCAGACACAACCAAAGATCCTTGATTACTAGCAAGATACAGCAGCGTTACTATGGGAGCAAAACGGGACAGTTCCGGTCTGCATAAGTGGGAGTGTCACCTTACGTCACTAAATAAACTTTCTCTCTTAATAAGCAATAAGAGCAGATAAACATAATTGTGTTGACAGTTTTATTGTCTATAATCATGTATGATACCAATGAATCATTCTTTAGGACATGATATGAATAATTTAATTAGTCATGTGAACTGAGCTAGCTAGCTAACGCTAGCTTAAAACGCTATACAAGTGGATGGGAATAGCTATGTGAAATCAGCCTAGAAAATCGCCACGTTTCATTTTCCATTGGTCTTATTACACTTTCTAACTTGAGAAGAGACAAGTTTTAAATAGGAAAATTAGTCACTTTTAAATGTGATGCTAGCAGGCGAGATGCTAATGGTCTAATCCGATTTGATGATCTATGCTAGGCTGGAGCTAAAAGTGATATCGCCAGAGAGAACGGCTGGATGAATTGGAGAAAGGTAAAAATCAATTTTTACGACCACTCCACACACGGCCACC
The DNA here is from genome assembly GCF_017589495.1 of Alosa alosa. Classification (NCBI taxonomy): domain Eukaryota; kingdom Metazoa; phylum Chordata; class Actinopteri; order Clupeiformes; family Clupeidae; genus Alosa; species Alosa alosa. The sequence goes on along the minus strand of NC_063192.1, from coordinate 35,954,032 downwards.
TCTGCTCTCTAAGCGCCGCTGCCGTCCGACACCTTCTTAAGGACATTACTCACTGGAAGTAACACTTTACAAAACACAGTTCAGCTAAGCTCAGTCCTCTCAATTCCAACACGTGGAAGGGCAGCGCGACCCTGCCCAAAACTTCAATGCCTCTAACAATAAAAAAAGATGGTGCAGACAGACAGAGGCTCATTTCCAGCAAGTCCAAACTAAAGGAAAGGTCTCAGCTCTCACTGCCTTCGATGCCTTCATCGCCATGGCAGCTTCCTCTGGGTGGAATATCCCACAGAGAAGGGGTAAGGGACTTAAGCTCATTTCCCAATTGCCTTTCCCCACTAACGACACACGTAGCCTACATTATGGCTCATCAGCGTTCTAAAGGTTGCGCTTAGCGACAGGTGAATTGCCTTTCCCCACTAACGACACACGGCCTGTTGTACTCCCTCACGGTCATCCACAACGTGTCACAGATAAGGAATAATAGGAAAAGGAAAAACTAAATGAAGAGAGTGACGTCACTGCAAAGGGACACAAGAAGAGATAGCTGTGGAGAGCCGTGACATCACAGACAGATCTACCAGCTGAGGCTGCTGGCCCTGCCGCTCCTGACCGCTGGGTTGGGCTGTGGCCTGGACCTTCTACACCCAGCCATACAATCCTTCACCTGCACCCTCTACACCCAGCCATAGTCCTTCACCTGCACCCAGCCATACAGTCCTTCACCTGCCGCTTGGTGCGGGGTATATCGCCAGCGTCACTCACAACCAACCCATCAATCACAGTCCTCCAGCACAACTTGTGGGAAATAGACATATTGACATAATGACTGATCACCTCGACTCAAACTAAATTAGGTCAAGCTGGAGTGAGGCAGGTTAGGTCAAGCTGCAGTTTAAATTTCCATTAGACAACTAAATTGCATTACTCCCTGAATGTAAATAAAAAGACGAGTGGCCTGCACATGGCATTTACAGAGCTCATCTGTTAGCGCATAAACTGCCCATGTGTGAAGGAGGACTCCACTCCTGCTTGGTCATCTAACCTTGGGGGTCAGGAGGTCACTGAGGGTCAGTCAGCTAATTAGAAAGCTCCTGTTAAATTTAGGCTACATCCACCAGTCACCACTGGGGTGGCCTCAACGTCAGGCGTCACAGCAACCACACACACACACACACACACACACACGTTTCCCCTCTGTGTAACCGCACACAGTCCTTACCATAGTAGGATCATCCAATTATAGCAAAACCGCAGGGTGCCTCAGTTAGAAGAATATCTGTGGCATTTCAACTTCATTTCGAAAATGTATTTCAAAACACCTCTAACACTAGCAGAGTAAGAACAGTTGAGGCACAGAGAAGAAAGCGGGTAAGTTCCGGCTCGCAGGGTTCCAGAGTACCAACTAGGAGGCCGCCGGACTAGTGCAGAGGCTTCACCAGGGCTGTGTTCTAGACGTGGCGCTAAGGAGACACCAGCTCACATTCTTGATCTACCAGACTGTAAAGTGACAGCATTCTCTCTTTTCCTCACATTCCAGCAAAATGGGCTGAATCGCTATTCTCTCCCCACATTTCTCCCACACAGAGCACCTTTCTTCCCGCCACATTCTTTTTTCCCACCCAAAAGTGCTCTATTCCGATTGGCCTTTCCCACCCAAAAGTGCTCTATGTGCTCTATTCCGATTGGCCTTTCCCACCCAAAAGTGCTCTATTCTGATTGGCCTTTCCCACCCAAAAGCGCTCTATTCTGATTGGCCTTTCCCACCCAAAAGCGCTCTATTCTGATTGGCCACTAGGGGGGGACAAAAAATAATCTCTCAATATTTTTTGTGATTTTGACGATAACGATAATTAGTCAATATCCTTTAAAAGAAATTTGTAAAAGTCTGAGTTACTTTATAGCTCATTATTTATGAATAGCATCAATACAATAATAACAAATAACCTAACCTGTGACTTTTTAACCAAATCAACCAATGCATTGTCACTCTATGACACATTTCCAATTCTGCCCCCAGTTGTGTGTGTGGCAATGACATGGTCTAGCCAGCTACATTAGAGAAGATGAATAGCCCTAACAGTTTCCAAAGAGAAAGTCTGAAGCTGAAGTTCCCTTCAAAAACCTTTACTTAGGATTTACTGTAAAACTAAGCAGACCAACAGAGTACATCTCAGTCATTTCCTTCGAGGTTTTGTTTAAGAGAAATCATGTAGGCTAACATTCCAAGTTACAGAACAGAAATCCCATAGAGATGCTAACGGTTGGCATAATCGATATTAGAGCGAACTTCAGTCCATTTACAAAAGGGTTAGGTTAGGCCTACATGAGAAGAGTTATTGGTTTACCACTGACTATTAAAATACTCAAAGGCTAATGTTTTCTCTCCATATAATACCGTGTAGGAAAAAACGTGACTCATCAATGCTACTTGAACAGAAGTAGTCGCACAAAATCCCAAGTAGCCTACCAATCACTGCACAAAATCCCAAGTAGACTACCTCTAGCTGCACAAAATCCCAAGTAGCCTACCTCTCGCTGCACAAAATCCCAAGTAGCCTACCTCTCACTGCACAAAATCCCAAGTAGCCTACCTCTCACTGCACAAAATAAACATTAGGCGTGTGTGTGACAATGTGGACCCACTAGTAATCGTGTGACACTTGCTCTGCTGCAGCCAGAGGCTTCTCTGCATAGGCTACACCTCCTGGGTTTAGTGAATGTATGGGGTTTCAATGCATGTTTTTCGAGTGTGTTTTCCCCATAAGTAGGCCTAATTTAAATACTCGATAATGTAAATTTGCACATTGTTAAAACAACAATCATGATATTATCGCAGACGATATATATCGCCCACCCCTATTGCCCACCCAAAAACGCTCTATTCTGATTGGCCTTTCCCACCCAAAAGTGCTCTATTCTGATTGGCCTTTCCCACCCAAAAGCGCTCTATTCTGATTAGCCACCCAAAAGTGCTCTATTCAGATTGGCCTTTCCCACCCAAAAGTGCTCTATTCTGATTGGCCTTTCCCACCCAAAAGCGCTCTATTCTGATTAGCCACCCAAAAGTGCTCTATTCAGATTGGCCTTTCCCACCCAAAAGCGCTCAATTCTGATTGGCCTTTCCCTACCAAACAGACAAATACACATCTCTGGCATGGTGAGTGTCTCAAAACACACACACACACACACACACACACACACACACACACACACACACACACACACACACACACACACAACTGGGCCTCTCTGGTACGTAAATGGATAACAGGAAATCCCAGTGTTATTAGGAGGCTCCTACACTCTTGATTCACCTAATCATTTATTCATTCATCTATTCCTCTATCCATCCATCCACCCATCCATCCACCCAGTTTGGGCGCTCGAGTCGTGTCAGCTCAGAGCTATTTCTGGGTTGTGTGACTGCACTGTGATCATGAAATCCAACATGACTCAGGATTCCACTGCTGTAGTCCTCCTACTGTGATCATGAAATCCAACATGACTCAGGATTCCACGGCTGTAGTCCTCCTACTGTGATCATGAAATCCAACATGACTCAGGATTCCACTGCTGTAGTCCTCCTACCTCCACACAGCCAGCACTGGCGGCACAGACCTGATTACATCTCAAAACGGACATTTCAGGAACTAAAAACCTTCTCACACAACTATCTATCTATCTAAAATCCTTCTCTCACAACCTTTGAGTTGAGTTTCTTGTCCCACTTGTCACACTAAGTACTTGTCACTCTTGATGCCTTTCACAGATACTAAAATACTAAAATATATTTTTTTGTACAGATGCATGTAGACACACAGCAGGCTGATTCTAAAATCAGATTATGGGACCATTGTAAAGTGTAATCAGATTACGGGACCATTGTAAAGTGTAATGTATGTTCAGATTACGGGACCATTGTAAAGTGTAATGTATGTTCCTGCCTATTGCCTTTGTGTATTTCAGTCATGTAGCCAATTAAAGAACAGCCAATTTCAAAACTCTGAGTCTGATGACATGTTTGAATTCCAGCCATCACAGGACACCACTACCGTGTCACCGTGTCATTATGTCATTTCCATTCCATCCGTGTCATTATGTCATTTCGATTGCAATTATGATGCCTTTTGGATCTGAAGACATAGGCCTATCCAAGGACCTTCTGAGCAAATGGCTAGTAGTTACTGGACTAGTCTATGGTATGCCATTTCAATTCAGTTGGGTGCTTAGGCAACAATTAAATTAATCATTTAAATGCACATATGGCTATGGGGGGAAATATGACAATTCCACATCAGGCAACTCGTGGAATCTGCAAGGCTGTGAATTCAGGTTATTGTCAATGCAGGCTGATCAACAAGTCAAAATATTACCCAAAATAATCTATGGCTGATAGGTGTAACCAAGCAACCGACTGAAAACGTGCAGTAAAATGTCAAGGTCTGGTAACAATTTAAAAGAGGACACCGGCTTCTGTCTTACCTTGTGGATGTGCCTTTACGTACATCACACATACTGCACTTAAACGCCTCGGCACTATTTTTGAAGGTGCAGACGCTACAGTCCCAAAATCCGTCGTCAGCCGAGGGCTTGGCGTGTCTTTTTGGCCTGAGGAATTCGACACAATAGGCATCAGTTCATTTGAACACCAAATTGATTAATGAAATGGCAGGCTATTATTCTAACGCAGGAGAAAACACAAGAGCAACCCAAACCATTCATAAAAGCAGCCAGAACCTAAATTGTTGGCTGAAGACGGGAGCAATAATTGGTCTATCGATTAGTGGCCATGTCTACTAACTAGGTTATTCTAGCGCTCGCTGTCTGTCGGATTGTAGAAGACGATATGACACTTTCAGTAAAGTAGTCTACGACACGAATTTAAAGGGAACAGGCGAAGCGTGAGAATTTCCCTTTGTCTAAAGCGAATACCCGTCTACTGCTGAGGCAGCCTCCTGAATCCGCCATAGCTGAAGCCTAGCCTTCTGTTTTAAAATTAACTCCCAACAAGCGAAGGTATCCTAGTCTAAAATCAACCAACCAACCTCTATCATTACACATAAAGCATAAATAACGCTGATCCGCACTGAACGATACGAAAAGATTTGGTACCTGGTTGGGCTCTTCTTGTCGCCCATAGTGGAAAAGCTGTCTTCCAGCGGTGGGGGTACAGTGATTTACGGTGTAATGTCCGGGTGATACCGCTGCCGCTGCTCAACGCAGACTTGCACTCGGTGACCGACTAGGGGCAAGGCATCTTTTGGTCACGTGACCACGCATTCATCCAATCACAGTGTTACAGGGATTAAAAGTCCAGAATATGTGGTAATTAGGACCAGAATAAAAAAAAACAAGATACAGACATCCAAAGTTTTTATGTGTCATTAGGACTAGTTGCGAAACTTGACACTAATGGATAGCCTATCAGAATAGTTTAAAATCAAATATTTACTTAGAATATTGGATTATTTGTGTGGTCAACATCATCTGTGAATATAGGCTACATTTGACACAATTGTAAATATTCTGTTGTTCTTTTTGTTCGGTAGACACACACATGTTCCAGCATCTTACTTTCCCAGATGTTCACTTGGATAACGGTCACAAGATAGAACATCATAGAGAACAGCATAGAGATAGAACAACATAAAGAGTCACTAACTAAAAATGGAAGAGCACAAAAGTAAACATTCTTCTTTATAGGATCATATCTTATCTAGAATCTAGACAAGGCTATATAATAAAGGCTCATTGAACCACTGGGCAGTTGATGAAATTGAATATAAGCAACAGAATACCAATATCAAATAGTTGAACACACTCTCTATCTCTCTGTACATATCCATTAATTTAGTGTCATAACATTCTCATTAACATATTATTAAAAGAACACATTCTAGATTATGAAAAATCTGACAAAGACCTGTCATATGGAGCCAGTGTGTGTGTGTGTGTGTGTGTGTGAGAGAGTGTGTGTGTGTGTGTGTGTGTGTGCATGTGTGTGTGCGGCTGTGTGTGTGTGTGCGTGTGTGTGTGTGTGTGTGTGTATTTGTGAGTGTGCGTGTATTTGTGTGTGTGTGTGTATTTGTGTGTGTAGGTGTGTGTGTGTGTGTGTATTTGTGTGTGTGTGTGAGTAAAGACCTGTTATATGGAGCCTGTGTGTGTGTGTGTGTGCGTGCGTGTGTGTGTGTGTGTGTGTGTGTGTGTGTGTGTGTGTGTGTGTGTGTGTATCTGTGTGTGTGTGAGTAAAGACCTGTCATATGGAGTGTGTGTGTGTGTGTGTGTGTGTGTGTGTGTGTGAGTAAAGACCTGTCATATGGGGCCAGAGTGTGCAGCACTTCTTTACCTTTTGAACCTTTTGCCAGTAGCCAGCACCTCCATAAATTCAGTTGGTGTGTGTTACTACTTTTCATTCTAGATTTTGACACACATGATAGACAATTTTGACACAGGATATGTTACGCTACATTTAGTCACATTTAACATGGCTTTATTTGAATGGTACATTTCTTGGGGTTAACAATGGAAATGGCATGGTTTTACTGGACAGTAAAAAACAATGTAAAAGTAGTTTACTTATGCATGGAGTTATACAGAATATTATTTAGCTAAACACTAAAACAATTGTAACACTAGCAATGTTAGTGATGGAGGTTTGCAAGTCCATTAAAACAGCTCCTGTGAAAAAGTGCAGATTTAGTGTTTTTCAATAATTCTCTATATTATAATTATAACATTCAAACTGTGGATTATTTGAAATATACTGTAGTACCTGTTCCAGGTCTTTCTCTTCCTCCTCCATGTCAAAGGCAAGCTCTGTCTTGGCTCTGTGCATCTAAAACCCCAACACACAACTTAGTCAGTCATTGTGACCCATCCATCTAAAACCCCAACACACAACTTAGTCAGTCATTATGACCCATCCATCTAAAACCCCAACACACAACTTAGTCAGTCATTATGACCCGTCCATCTAAAACCCCAACACACAACTTAGTCAGTCATTATGACCTGTCCATCTAAAACTTAAAACCCGGATTGCTGCTACACACCTGGTTTTTAGATTTGTCATTTTTAACTAGGTGGCGCAGTATGGGATGTGCTGACTGGCCCCTTCAGGCCAACATACCAAACAAAGCTGGTTATCCTATAGGGCCCTACGCGGTTCTCCGTATGTTCACAGACTATATAGTATATAGTATAGTATACAGCAGGGCTCTATAATTGGACGTCATTTGTACTGGCCCTTTAAAAAAAATGTTTAATCTCTAGCAAGCGCATGAGCTGTTGTCCACTCTTGCATCTCTCGCTCGCTTTAGTCCTGCAGCCACTGTACCTCAGCCCATTGAACAAGTTAGGCTACATTACAATTCATTACATTTGTACGTAAGTTGAACCTAATAGTTCCATCGTTTCAACCTAAATTGGCACTACGTTGGAGTTTATGAACTACTAATATTTTACAGGTTGCACCACACAAATAGTTTCTGTCAACAATATCGCAAAAAAACACAGGCAGAATTTCTGCAAAACTTTGTGGAAAGGTGGAGCAGATCCGACTCAAAGGGAATTTCAAAGCATTTCTATATAGTAGCCTGGCTAATTTTTTCGCAACGATAGCGAAAACTTGGAGTCTCCCTGTGTCCATTTAGTGAATGATGAATTTGTGCATAGCCTAGGTGCTTGCCGATGTTCTTCATTTCTTTACGTTTTACAACATAAACAAATGCAATAATAGTCTAGTGAAGTCAGAAATGAGCTTGTCTAAAGGCCTCTTGGAAATCATGTGGCATGTTACATTAAATGCGCACTCAATTGCGATTAGAAGCAAAAAGTATCACTGATAGCCTAAGGAAGGTAAATTGCATATTTAAATGTGGCGACGGCAAAACATTTTGTGGTTAAAGTGAATCGTAAACTATAATAACCAAAGAAAGTAAAGGAGGCTGTGGTTTAACTAAATAACCGTGTTATTTACAGATTTCATTCCATATTAGCCACCAACAACCGGCTAATGATGGTGTTATGCATGTACAAAATCTCAGTCAGAAAATAAGATACAGTAATTATTAAAGATAATGCTCATGACACTTATTCATGTAATTTCTTGTCTGTCTTCCATATCAAAATGGCCATCCCATATGAATCTCTGCGTTTTGCCATACATTCATAATTCTTATGATGTGAAAATGTTATTGATCCGATCATTGTGAATGGGTTAATGGCTTTAAAGGTGGACTTGCCTTGTCCAGGGCGCTGGGTTAATTTAAGGTGGACTTGCCTTGTCCGGGTCGCTGGGTTAATTAAAGGTGGACCTGCCTGGTCCGGGGCGCTGGGTTAATTAAAGGTGAACTTGCCTGGTCCTGGGCGCTGGGTTAATGGCTTTAAAGGTGGACACTCCTGGTCCGGGGCGCTGGGTTAATTTAAGGTGGACTTGCCTGGTCCGGGACACTGGGTTAATAGCTTTAAAGGTGGACTTGCCTGGTCCAGGGTGCTGGGTTAATTTAAGGTGGACTTGCCTGGTCTGGGGTGCTGGGTTAATTTAAGGTGGACTTGCCTGGTCCGGGGCGCTGGGTTAATTTAAGGTGGACTTGCCTGGTCCGAGGCGCTGGGTTAAGTTAAGGTGGACTTGCCTGGTCCGAGGCGCTGGGTTAATTTAAGATGGACTTGCCTGGTCCGAGGCGCTGGGTTAAGTTAAGGTGGACTTGCCTGGTCCGAGGCGCTGGGTTAAGTTAAGGTGGACTTGCCTGGTCCGAGGCGCTGGGCGCGGCTGCCCGATGCTGTGAGGAGAGGATGGCGTCGTGCACCGAGAGGAAGAGGTGACCGCGTGTGATGCTGCCGTCCTCAAACACTCCACCTGCCTCCAGCTCCTCATACACCTGAGCTACATGAACCCACACACACACACACAAACACACATGTACACACACACATGCACACATGCACACGCACACATGCACACGCACATACACACATGCACACATACGCACACACACACATGCACACACACACAGACACACACACACACACACACACGCACACATGCACACACAATTTCCAGGTATGCTATTATATTCCATATAAATAATGGGTTCAGAAGGCCGTTGGATATGCGTTTATGTGCTGTTCTTATGTTAAAACATATAAGGCCATTGGATATGCGTTTATGTGCTGTTCCTATATTAAAACATATAAGGCCATTGGATATGCGTTTATGTACTGTTCTTATGTTAAAACGTATAAGGCCATTGGATATGTGTTTATATGCTGTTCTTATGTACTGTTCTTATGTTAAAACATATAAGGCCATTGGATATGTGTTTATGTACTTTTCTTATGTTAAAAAGCCCAATTATGACCAGATGTAGATTTGTATGAAAGCAGGGCTTACCTTGTACGTTGGCCAGGTAAAAGCTGATGCCCAACATCTCATAACTCTTCTTCATCTGCATATTCAAAACAGACACCTCACATCAGTTGCACTCAATGGTTTAGACTAGAAAACAGTCTGGCTCTTGAGTTAGACTAGAAAACTTCAACAATCTGGCTCTTTAGACTTCTAGAGAACTTCAACAGTTTGGCTCTTTAGACTAGAGAACTTCAACAGTCTGGCTCTTTAGACTATTAGAGAACATCAACAGTCTGGCTCTTTAGACTAGAGAACTTCAACAGTTTGGCTTTTTAGACTACTAGAGAACGTCAACAGTCTGGCTCTTTAGACTAGAGAACTTCAACAGTCTGGCTCTTGATTTAGACTAGAGAACTTCAACAGTTTGGCTCTATAGACTAGAGAACTTCAACAGTCTGGCTCTTTAGACTAGAGAACTTAAGCAGTCTGGCTCTTTAGACTACTAGACAACATCAACAGTCTGGCTCTTTATACTAGAGAACTTCAACAGTCTGGCTCTTTAGACTAGAAAACGTCAACAGTCTGGCTCTTTAGATGACTAGAGAACTTCAACAGTTTGGCTCTTTAGACTAGAAAACTTCAACAGTCTGGCTCTTGATTTAGACTAGAAAACTTCAACAGTCTGGCTCTTGATTTAGACCAGAGAACTTCAACAGTCTGTCTCTTTAGACTAGAGAACTTCAACAGTCTGGCTCTTGATTTAGACTAGATAACTTCAACAGTTTGGCTCTTGATTTAGACCAGAGAACTTCAACAGTCTGTCTCTTTAGACTAGAGAACTTCAACAGTCTGGCTCTTGATTTTGACTAGAGAACTTCAACAGTTTGGCTATTTAGACTGGAGAACTTCAACAGTCTGGCTCTTTATTCTAGAGAACTTCAACAGTCTGGCTCTTTAGACTAGAGAACTTCAACAGTCTGGCTCTTGATTTAGACTAGAGAACTTGATTTATACTAGAGAACAGTCTGGCTCTTTAGACTAGAGAACTTCAACAGTGTGGCTCTTTAGACTAGAGCACTTCAGCAGTCTGGCTCTTTAGACTACTAGAGAACATCAACAGTTTGGCTCTTTAGACTAGAGAACTACAACAGTCTGGCTCTTTAGACTTCTAGAGAACTTCAACAGTTTGGCTCTTTAGACTAGAGAACTTCAACAGTTTAGCTTTTTAGACTACTAGAGAACGTCAACAGTCTGGCTCTTGATTTAGACTAGAGAACTTCAACAGTTTGACTCTTTAGACTAGAGAACGTCAACAGTCTGGCTCTTTAGACTGGAGAACTTCAACAGTCTGGCTCTTCACAGTCTGGCTCTTTAGACTAGAGAACTTCAACAGTCTGGCTCTTGATTTAGACTAGAGAACTTCAACAGTCTGGGTCTTTAGACTAGAGAACTTCAACTAAAGGACTTCAACAGTCTGGCTCTTTAGACTAGAGAACGTCAACAGTCTGGCTCTTGAGTTAGACTAGAGAACTTCAACAGTTTGGCTCTTTAGACTGGAGAACTTCAACAGTGTGGCTCTTTAGACTAGAGCACTTCAGCAGTCTGGCTCTTTAGACTACTAGAGAACATCAACAGTTTGGCTCTTTAGACTAGAGAACTACAACAGTCTGGCTCTTTAGACTTCTAGAGAACTTCAACAGTCTGGCTCTTTAGACTAGAGAACGTCAACAGTCTGGCTCTTGAGTTAGACTAGAGAACTTCAACAGTTTGGCTCTTTAGACTGGAGAACTTCAACAGTCTGGCTATTTAGACTAGAGAACTTTAACAGTCTGGCTCTTGATTTAGACTAGAGAACTTCAACAGTCTGGCTCTTGATTTAGACTACAGAACTTCAACAGTCTGGCTCTTGATTTAGATTAGAGAACTTCAACAGTCTGGCTCTTGATTTAAACTAGAGAACTTCAACAGTCTGGCTCTTGATTTAGACTAGAGAACTTCAACAGTTTGGCTCTATAGACTAGAGAACTTCAACAGTCTGGCTCTTTAGACTAGAGAACTTAAGCAGTCTGGCTCTTGATTTAGACTAGAGAACATCAACAGTTTGGCTCTTTAGACCAGAGAACTTCAACAGTTTGGCTCTTTGTTTAGACAAGAGAACTTCAACAGTCTGGTTCTTGATTTAGACTAGAGAACTTCAACAGTTTGGCTTTTGATTTAGACTTGAGAACTTCAACAGTGTGGCTCTTTAGACTAGAGAACTTCAACAGTCTGGCTCTTTAGACTACTAGAGAACTTCAACAGTCTGGCTCTTGATTTAGACTAGAGAACTTGATTTATAGTAGATAACAGTCTGGCTCTTTAGACTACTAGAGAACATCAACAGTTTGGCTCTTTAGACTAGAGAACTACAACAGTCTGGCTCTTTAGACTTCTAGAGAACTTCAACAGTCTGGCTCTTTAGACTAGAGAACGTCAACAGTCTGGCTCTTGAGTTAGACTAGAGAACTTCAACAGTTTGGCTCTTTAGACTGGAGAACTTCAACAGTCTGGCTATTTAGACTAGAGAACTTTAACAGTCTGGCTCTTGATTTAGACTAGAGAACTTCAACAGTCTGGCTCTTGATTTAGACTACAGAACTTCAACAGTCTGGCTCTTGATTTAGATTAGAGAACTTCAACAGTCTGGCTCTTGATTTAGACTAGAGAACTTCAACAGTTTGGCTCTATAGACTAGAGAACTTCAACAGTCTGGCTCTTTAGACTAGAGAACTTAAGCAGTCTGGCTCTTGATTTAGACTAGAGAACATCAACAGTTTGGCTCTTTAGACCAGAGAACTTCAACAGTTTGGCTCTTTGTTTAGACAAGAGAACTTCAACAGTCTGGTTCTTGATTTAGACTAGAGAACTTCAACAGTTTGGCTTTTGATTTAGACTTGAGAACTTCAACAGTGTGGCTCTTTAGACTAGAGAACTTCAACAGTCTGGCTCTTTAGACTACTAGAGAACTTCAACAGTCTGGCTCTTGATTTAGACTAGAGAACTTGATTTATAGTAGATAACAGTCTGGCTCTTTAGACTACTAGATAACTTCAACAGTTTGGCTCTTTAGACTAGAGAACTTCAACAGTCTGGCTCTTTAGACTACTAGAGAACTTCAACAGTCTGGCTCTTTATTCTAGTTCTTCCAGAGCGGGGTTGTACATTCAGTTTGTTTAGTAGCCCCAAGCCCTGCAGCACCACAGCCCTGCGTGCGTCAGGAGACATGGTGTGGAGTGGTCAGCACTGAGAGGATAAGCGGGTTCACTTGAGAGGGGCGAGGATGGTAACGTTCACCTTGGTGAGAACTTTGATGCCCATCAGGTCGATGAAGCTGACTCCTGCCAGGTCCAGGACAAGAGTGTGGAAGGGTACAGGATGCGTTTCCATGGTGATGGGAGAAGGGGGTTGAGAGCTGGCGCGCTGGTCAGTCTGGTCCGTGTCATCGCAGTGGAAGTTTACGTAACTGGTGGGCGTGGTCTGCTCGTCCAGGTGAAAGTCTTGCTGGAGCTGTAGCTGTGACGTGGTCTACATCAGAGTCACCAAGGGACACACACACACACACACACACATACACACACACACACATACACACACACACACACACACACACACACACACACACACACATCAGCAACACGGAGAGGACCAAACACACACACACACACACACACACACACACACACACATACACGCACACACATACAGACATACGCACACACACACATACACACATACACACACACACACACACACACACACACATACACACACACACACACACACACACACACACACATCAGCAACACGGAGAGGACCAACACACACACACACACACACACACACACACACACACACACACACACACACACACATACACACACACACACACATACGCACACACATACAGACATACGCACACACACACACACACACACACACACACACACAGCATTATTTCAGAGCCATAACATGCAAGACAAGAATGTGAGTGGTGTGACGGATAAGATGGAACATAATGGTTTTCGGTCCTCTCAGACCTTCACCTGTGGCTTCATGAACAAGAGGGAACCTACAGTTCGTCTCCTCTCCACGTTCTCCGCGTTCTCCTGCAGCTTCAACTCTCTCGTCTGCTTCTTCAGGAACTTCTTTCTGGCCAGGAGGAGCTTGCCTGGGTCCAGTCCAGTCTACAATCACACATGGACATACAGAATCTATAATCACACATGGACATAAAGAATCTATAATCACACATGGACATACAGAATCTATTTGTACTAGATATGGAATACAGAATCTATATGTACTAGATATGGTATATAGAATCTATATGTACTAGATAAGGTATATAGAATCTATATGTACTAGATATGGTATATAAATATATATTTTTTAAAAGGTCTGATATTTCAAAAAACCTGAAAGAGCACTGAAACACACTTAGTGCCTGGTTTACCTTTTTGATGACCTTTTGACGGAATATATCAGCATTGGCAAAGTAGAGAGGAGAGCAATAGCAAACTATTTTCACTCCAGACAGAGACTGCACCTGCAGAATCACACCAATAATGGCCATCACTGAAATGTGGGATATCATAAATGCTCTCATTGAGGCTTTGGGCAGGACAAACCAAGACATACTTTACTGTAGACTTTGGGATTTTTGTAGATGTCTGTGTCCATTATCTGACCCACCTCGGACCCATTCCGACTGAGATTTAATCATAAAAAAATGATATCAGTTGATGAGACCATGTGAAATAGAAATGTGAGATTGAAATCCAGATGATGTTAATGTAAGAATTTACACACACACACACACACACACACACACACACACACACACACACACACACACACAGACACGCAGCTGAACCATGTGAAATAACTGCAGGGCTTGAAATCCAGATGATGTTGATGTAAGAATTTACAGTGCAAGTCTAACTTAGACTTCAGGAGGCCATGGACTCAGATAATAAAGAAAACTAAACTAGTAAACTAGCATAACTAAGAAAACATTTACCAGTAAGTGTCTTTTAGTGTATTTCTCATTTCAACAGAAATGTCTTTTAAATTATTAAGAATAATATAATGAAAATCTTAAATGTGCAACAAAATTTGTGTTGATACATATGGACGTCCTCCCAACTCACAACTGAGTCTGAAAGATGACCACCAGGATAGAAAACCCAACTCCAACAGCCACACCATACGGTAAGCTCAGGAAGAACGTGGCCAGGAAGGACACGACCCAGACGCACTGCAACAGAGAGAGAGGTGTGTTCAACAAGCACCGCACAGTGCGACCCAGACGCACTGCAACAGAGAGAGAGGTGTGTTCAATAACTAGCGCACAGTGCGACCCAGACGCACTGCAACAGAGAGAGAGGTGTGTTCAATAACTCAGCACAGTACAGCGACCCAGACGCACTGCAACAGAGAGAGAGGTGTGTTCAATATCCAGCGCACAGTGCGCACTCCAGACGACTGCAACAGAGAGAGAGGTGTGTTCAATAATTCAGCGACAGTGCGACCCAGACGCACTGGAACAGAGAGAGAGGTGTGTTCAATAACCAGACAGCGACACCCAGGCCCACTGGAACAGAGAGAGGTGTGTTCAACAAGAGAGAGAGGTGTGTTCAATGCAACAGAGAGAGAGAGGTGTTCAACACGCAGACAGCAAAAGGTGTGTTCAATAACTAGCGCACAGTGCGACCCAGACGCACTGCAACAGAGAGAGAGGTGTGTTCAATAACTAGCGCACAGTGCGACCCAGACGCACTGCAACAGAGAGAGAGGTGTGTTCAATAACTAGCGCACAGTGTGACCCAGACGCACTGCAACAGAGAGAGGTGTGTTCAATAACTAGCGCACAGTGTGACCCAGACGCACTGCAACAGAGAGAGAGGTGTGTTCAATAACTAGCGCACAGTGCGACCCAGACGCACTGGAACAGAGAGAGAGGTGTGTTCAATAACTAGCGCACAGTGCCACCCAGACGACGACTGGAACAGAGAGAGAGGTGTGTTCATAATTCTAAGCGACAGTGCCACTCCAGACGCACTGGAACAGAGAGAGGTGTGTTCAATAAGCACCGCATTGAAAGTGCTCCAGACGACTGCAACAGAGAGAGAGGTGTGTTCAATAACTAGCGACAGTGCACCCAGACGCGACTGGAACAGAGAGAGAGGTGTGTTCAATAACTAGCGCACAGTGCGACCCAGACGCACTGGAACAGAGAGAGAGGTGTGTTCAATAACTAGCGCACAGTGCGACCCAGACGCACTGGAACAGAGAGAGAGGTGTGTTCAATAAGCACCGCACAGTGTGACCCAGACGCAAAGGTGTGTTCAATAAGCAGCGCACAGTACGACCCAGACGCAAAGGTGTGTTCAATAACTAGCGCACACTGTGCTAGCTAACATGTTTCTCTGGTCTTCCACGACTGTTTGTAGCTCATCTCAAACTGATATAAGATACTTACAGACACAAAGGAGAAGATGCAAGTCGAGGGACACGACTTGCTAGATTACGAGGGCTTTCATCTAATCTAATGATTGGCCGGAATAAGTAATGAGCTATTTCTAGAAAATACTGGCTTGTGTTTCAGACCAGGACAAATACAGGTGATTAAGCACAATTTGGTTTCTGATCTTGCATCCATTGTTGCCCAAATGAAGGCTTTCCTCACACTCCCCACCAAGTGGACGTAGCGACTCACACACTCCAGCTTGCTCTTCTTCCACAGGTAAAAGGGGTCAGACAGCTGCAGCAGTGTGTTCTTCAGGTTGACTGCAATTAGGGCTCCAAGAACAGACTGAAACCGTGTAAAAGGACACAGACACCCGTAGCAATGACTGGTTTTGATATGGCCTCACATGGCTTTAAGAACACACAGTGGCCAGGCTCATGAGCAAATGTCCAGTGCAGACCAGGGTCCAGAGGATACTCACTTTGGGCAACGGTTTGAGGAAGGCCCCCAACGCCAGCATGGTAACCATGACAACCAGCATTACACACAGACTGGCAAACTGAGAGTGAAGACAACACACACACACACACACACACATCATAATAATACACACATCACAACACTCACACATCATAATAATACACACATCACAACACACATCATAATAATACACACATCACAACACTCACACATCATAATTATACACACATCACAACACTCACACATCATAATAATACACACATCACAACACACATCATAATAATACACACATCACAACACTCACACATCATAATAATACACACATCACAACACACATCATAATAATACACACATCACAACATACACACATCATAATAATACACACATCACAACACACATCATACTAATACACACGTCATAATACACACGTCATAATAATACACACGTCATAATAATACACACATCATAATAATAACTCTGTGTCATTCCTTAATTAAAGGTGCTGTGTTAGTACACTAGCATCACTACTGTCCTCATTACTTAAGCATTATCTGTGATATTTTGCCTAATCATTTTAGATGTGATATTTAGTGTGGTACTCTCCTGGTGTGTTCTGGCCCAAATATGTCACTTCTGTAATGTAGCTTTGCAACTCACTGACCTGGGAGGAGCCGCCCGCACTGTCCACAGCCAGCGTGACGGACAGGGCGCAGCAGATCACATGGATCTTAAAAAATGACCCCAGGAAGTTACTGCAGCCCAGAGCCAGCATCTCCTGCAGAGACAAACGGACAGTGCAGTGGATCCCTTTAAGATCCACCCAGAGACAAACAGACAGTGCAGTGGATCCCTTTAAGATCCATCTGAATGATACAATCTCAACACAGTTCAGCATAGACAACACTCTTGTACAGGTGTGTATAGACACGCAAGCACATGTGTCTGGGTGTACAGGTATGTACAGTATAGACGCACAAACCCATGTGTCTGGGTGTACAGGTATGTATAGACACACAAGCCTGCTGGGTGTACAGGTGTGTATAGACACACAAGCCTGCTGGGTGTACAGGTATGTATAGACACAAGCCCATGTGTCTGGGTGTACAGGTGTGTATAGACACACAAGCCTGCTGGGTGTACAGGTGTGTATAGACACACAAGCCTGCTGGGTGTACAGGTGTGTATAGACACACAAGCCTGCTGGGTGTACAGGTGTGTATAGACGCACAAGCCCATGTGTCTGGGTGTACAGGTGTGTATAGACACACAAGCCTGCTGGGTGTACAGGTATGTATAGACACAAGCCTGCTGGGTGTACAGGTGTGTATAGACACACAAGCCTGCTGGGTGTACAGGTGTGTATAGACGCACAAGCCCATGTGTCTGGGTGTACAGGTGTGTATAGACACACAAGCCTGCTGGGTGTACAGGTATGTATAGACACAAGCCTGCTGGGTGTACAGGTGTGTATAGACACACAAGCCCATGTGTCTGGGAGAGGAGCCGTGTTCGCACCTGGTTTGGGTCCACATCGTAGCCGTGTTTAGCTGCCAGAGTCCGCCCCATGGCCAGGGTGACGACGTAGCCCACGATGGCGAGAGAGAACGCAGTACTCAGCATCTCGTCCCACTCAGACGCCGCGGGCAACACGGGCACAGGAAACCTACAAAACGAGCAGACATGGGCAACATGGGCTGGGGCCCCACTCCAGACATGGGCACAGGGCAACACGGGCACAGGGCACCTACAAAACGAGCAGACATGGGCAACATGGGCACAGGGCACCTACAAAACGAGCAGACATGGGCACAGGGCAACACGGGCACAGGGCACCTACAAAACGAGCAGACATGGGCAACATGGGCACAGGGCACCTACAAAACGAGCAGCAACACGGGCACAGGGAGCCTACAAAACGAGCAGACATGGGCAACACGGGCACAGGGAGCCTACAAAACGAGCAGCAACACGGGCACAGGGCAACACGGGCACAGGGCACCTACAAAACGAGCAGACATGGGGCATGGGCTGGGGCATGGGCACACGGGCTGGGGCACCTACAAAAACAGCAACCAGCAACATGGGCACGGACTGGGGCACCTACAAACAAAACAACGGACTGGGGCACCACAAAACGAGCAACATGGGCAACACGGCACTGGGGCACCTACAAAACGAGCAGCAACACGGGCATGGGCGGACTGGGGCACTAAAAAACAACAACAGCAGTAACATGGGCAACACGGGCTGGGGCACCTACAAAACGAGCAGCAACATGGGCAACACGGGCACAGGGCACCTACAAAACGAGCAGCAACATGGGCAACATGGGCACAGGGCACCTACAAAACGAGCAGCAACATGGGCAACACGGGCACAGGCACCAGGGCAAAGGACAAGGCAGCAGCAGGGGCAACAAGCATGGAGCAACATGGGCTGGGGCACCTACAAAACGAGCAGCAACATGGGCAACACGGGCACAGGGCACCTACAAAACGAGCAGCAACATGGGCACAGGGCACCTACAAAACGAGCAGCAACATGGGCAACATGGGCACAGGGCACCTACAAAACGAGCAGCAACATGGGCAACACGGGCACAGGGAGCCTACAAAACGAGCAGCAACATGGGCAACACGGGCACAGGGCACCTACAAAACGAGCAGCAACATGGGCAACATGGGCACAGGGCACCTACAAAACGAGCAGCAACATGGGCAACACGGGCACAGGAAACCTACAAAACGAGCAGCAACACGGGCACAGGGCACCTACAAAACGAGCAGCAACATGGGCACAGGGCACCTACAAAACGAGCAGCAACATGGGCACAGGGCACCTACAAAACGAGCAGTAACATGGGCACAGGGCACCTACAAAACGAGCAGCAACATGGGCACAGGGCACCTACAAAACGAGCAGCAACATGGGCACAGGGCACCTACAAAACGAGCAGCAACATGGGCACAGGGCACCTACAAAACGAGCAGACATGGGCACAGGGCAACACGGGCACAGGGCACCTACAAAACGAGCAGCAACATGGGCACAGGGAGCCTACAAAACGAGCAGCAACATGGGCACAGGGCACCTACAAAACGAGCAGCAACATGGGCACAGGGAGCCTACAAAACGAGCAGCAACATGGGCAACACGGGCTGGGGCACCCACCTAAAAAAGCGAGCAGCAACATGGGCTGGGGCACCTACAAAACGAAAGCAGCAACATGGGCTGGGGCACCTACAAACGAGCAACAACATGGGCACTGGGGCACTACAAAGCGAGCAGCAACATGGGCTGGGAACCTACAAAACGCAGTTAAACATGGGCACAGGGCACTACAAAACGAGCAGCAACATGGGCACAGGGAACCTACAAAACGAGCAGCAACATGGGCACAGGGCACCTACAAAACGAGCAGCAACATGGGCACAGGGCACCTACAAAACGAGCAGCAACATGGGCACAGGGCACCTACAAAACGAGCAGCAACATGGGCACAGGGACACCTACAAAACGAGCAGCAACATGGGCACAGGAAACCTACAAAACGAGCAGCAACATGGGCACAGGGCACCTACAAAACGAGCAGCAACATGGGCAAAGGGAACCTACAAAACGAGCAAGCAACATGGGCTGGGGAACCTACAAAACGAGGCAGCAACATGCCACCTACAAACTGGGCAACCTGGGGAACCTACAAAACGAGCAGTAACATGGGCACAGGGAACCTACAAAACGAGCAGTAACATGGGCACAGGGCACTACAAAACGAGCAGTAACATGGGCACAGGGAACCTACAAAACGAGCAGTAACATGGGCACAGGGAACTACAAAACGAGCAGTAACATGGGCACAGGGAACCTACAAAGCGGAGCAGTAACATGGGCTGGGGAACCTACAAAACGAGCAGTAAACATGGGCTGGGGCACTACAAAACGAGCAGCAACATGGGCTGGGGAACCTACAAAGCGAGCAGCAACAACATGGGCACAGGGGAACCTACAAAACGAAAGCAGTAACATGCTGGGGAACCACAAAAGCGAGCAGTAACATGGGCTGGGAACCAAAACGAGCAGTAACATGGGCTGGGGCACTACAAACGAGCAGTAACATGGGCACAGGGAACTACAAAACGAGCAGTAACATGGGCACAGGAAACCTACAAAACGAGCAGTAACATGGGCACAGGAAACCTACAAAACGAGCAGCAACATGGGCACAGGGAACCTACAAAACGAGCAGGTAACATGGGCACAGGGAACCAAAACGAGCAGTAACATGGGCATAGGAAACCAAAACGAGTGGGTAACATTGGCACAGGCAACCTACAAAACGAGCGAGTAACATTGGCACAAGGAACCTACAAAATCAGTTGGAGATTTCACATTTCAGTGAACAATCAGAAATGATAAATCTGCACTTTCTCTCACAGCTTCAAAACTATGGTACACCAGACACTACTATTGAGATGTCGTAGTACTAATTCGACGTAACACAGATGACAGAACCTTGCTTGATAACCCCAGTGACGTGCTCACAAGGGCTGCTCTGTTGATGGTGTCTGTGCTCACGAGGGCTGCTCTGTTGATGATGTCTGTGCTCACGAGGGCTGCTCTGTTGATGATGTCTGTGCTCACGAGGGCTGCTCTGTTGATGATGTCTGTGCTCACAAGGGCTGCTCTGTTGATGGTGTCTGTGCTCCGAGGGCTGCTCTGTTGATGGTGTCTGTGCTCCACGAGGGCTGCTCTGTTGATGATGTCTGTGCTAACAAGGGCTGCTCTGTTGATAGGGCTGCTCTGTTGATGGTGTCTGTGCTCACGAGGGCTGCTCTGTTGATGATGTCTGTGCTCACAAGGGCTGCTCTGTTGATGGTGTCTGTGCTCACGAGGGCTGCTCTGTTGATGGTGTCTGTGCTCACGAGGGCTGCTCTGTTGATGATGTCTGTGCTAACAAGGGCTGCTCTGTTGATAGGGCTGCTCTGTTGATGGTGTCTGTGCTCACGAGAGCTGCTCTGTTGATGATGTCTGTGCTCACGAGAGCTGCTCTGTTGATGGTGTCTGTGCTCACGAGAGCTGCTCTGTTGATGATGTCTGTGCTCACGAGAGCTGCTCTGTTGATAATAATAATAATAATAATAATAATAATAATAATAAGCTTTATTTGTATAGCACCTTTCATACACAGAATGCAGCTCAAAGTGCTTTACATGTGAAGCATGTAACACAATAATAGTCAGTCAGTCATTATCAATCACTTTTCTTTGCTGTTTATGATCTACTCAGCAACATATCAAAAATATAGAAAATGACGTCATAAGACTGGCAGCCTTAACCCTCTTACCCCCCACAAGCACGCCATATGGCAACTGTGGCAAGGAAAAACTCCCATATTCCAGGAAGAAACCTTGAGCAGAACCTGACTTAATAGGGGAGCCCATCTGCTTCTGGCTGGCTAAGCCCTCAATAGTAGCAGATGTAGAATAATCTGAAAATGTAGTCTACAGGATAAGATGAGTTAACTAAAAGCTTTCTTGTACAGGTATGTTTTCAGATCTTTTTAAAAAATATTTACTGAACTCACCTGCTTGATGTACAGAGGCAGGGTGTTCCATAGTTTGGGGCATAATGGATAAAGCACTTAGCTTCTCCACTTTGTTTGTGGAGCACTTTGGATACGATTAAAAGATTAGAATTGGATGATCTAAGTTTCCTTTGTGGTTGATAAGATATTAAAAGCTCAGAGATATATGAAGGTGCTATGCCATTCAGAGCTTTGTAAGTAATTAACATAACCTTAAAATCAATTCTATAGGAAATAGGGAGCCAGTGCAGTTCAGCCAACACAGGGGTGATGTGTTCTCTCTTCTTAGTCTTAGTTAAAAGTCTAGCCGCAGAGTTCTGTATGAGTGCCAATTTCTTTAGATGTTTTTTGGGAAGACCAGTGAAAAGTGTATTGCAGTAGTCTAACCTGCTAGTGATAAAGGCGTGAATTAGTTTTTCTGCATCTTGTTGAGTTAAAAAGGGCCGCACTTTGGCAATGTTTCTCAAGTGGAAATAGGCTGTCTGAGTAACGTTACTGATTTGGGGCTTAAAACTTAACTCTGCATCTAAGATGACACCGAGGCTTGTTACTTTTGATTTGACCTGGTGTGCCAAGTTCCCCAGATTACTAAGAATAATATCTCGCTTTAGTTTTGGTCCAACCAGAAGTTCCTCTGTTTTGTCATCATTTAGTTTCAAAAAGTTTTTGCTCATCCACTGATTAATGGAGGTTAGGCATGCAGTGAGGGAGCAAAGGCCATCTGGGTTAGTTGGCTCCACAGAAATATACAATTGGGTATCATCTGCGTAGCTGTGGAAGTTTACATTGTGCTGACTTATGACGTTTCCCAATGGAAGCATATATAGAGAAAATAGCAGGGGACCAAGGCAGCTCCCTGGGCCACACCAAAAGGCAAGTCATGTTTTCAGATACATGATCTCCTAGACTGATATAAAAATCTCTGCCAGTAATGTAGGTTTGAAACCAGTTTAGAGCATTATCAGAGAGACCCACCCACTTCGCAAGGCGGTGAATTAGGATGCTATGATCAATGGTATCAAATGCCGCACTCAAATCCAGAAGAATAAGGATTGAGACTTTGATTGAGTCAGTAGCTAGTCTGAGATCATTGACTATTTTTACTAGAGCCGTTTCTGTGCTGTGATTTGATCTAAAACCTGATTGGAATTTTTTCAAAGGATACTGTTTTTTAGTTGAGGAAGGTATTTAACTGATTACAAACAACTTTTTCAAGTACTTTGCTCAAAAAAGCGATAGATTTGATATAGGCCTGTAGTTGCTCAGATTGGTATGGTCAAGATTTGACTTTTTTAAGTAAAGGTTTCACAACAGCGGTTTTAAAAGCAGTTGGAAATATACCTGTTTCTAATGAGGTATTTATTACCTTGAGAAAAAAAAGGGAGCTAAGCTATCATATACTTTTTGAGGAATGTAGTAGGGATTGGATCTAAAACACATGTTGAGGAGCCGGTTTGAGTTATAATTTTACCAAGCTCAGATTGAGTAATAGTGCTAAAGGACCTTAATTTTGGGGGCTGTTTTTGGGTGTACTATCAAACATATTACTTGTGTTACCAATAGCCTCCCTTATAGAAATGACTTTGTTTTTGAAGAAGTCTGCAAATTCTTAGCATCTTAGAAAGGATGCCTGACTGAGTGTATCGAAAGGTGTTTGATGCAATAGCCTATCAATGGTAGAGAACAACACCCTAGAGTTTCCACTGTTTTCAGCAATTACCTTAGAGAAGTGGTTCCTCCTCTCATTCGAATAGCTCTATTATAATTTGCTATTTTTTCTTTTTTAGAATGTACGGTGAACCTGTAACTTAGTTTTTCTCCATGTTCTCTCAGCTTTTCTACATGATCTTTTTTTAGATCATGGATATTTTCGTTCATCAAGGTGTCAGTTTGCTACAGGGCCTTTTTTTAGTCTTTAAGGGTGCCACTCTGTCAAGCAGAAGCCCTAATTCACGATTTAGAGCCTCTACCATTTGATCAATGGGATGATGTAAAATATCTAAATTTATGGAGTCTATAAGAGCCATGAACTGCTGTTCTGCTCTAATGTCCAAAGTCGCGATTTGATTGCAATTTCGGGATGAATTTTTGGAGTATGTAGTACTATATTAAAAGATACACAATGATGATCAGACATATTTATATCATTTACTGATAAGTCTGTGACTTCTATCCCTCTAAAATGACTAGATCGAGGGTGTTGCCAAGGTTGTGGGTGGGTCCTGTAACATGCTGCTTTAGCTCTAAACTGTCCAACACATTAAGGAACTTACTGGCTTTAGCATCAGTTGTCTTATTGACATGAATATTGAAGTCGCCATTTACAATTATCCGATCATAGCTAGTGATGATGAGCGACATAAGTTCAGAAAACTGGTCGAGAAAGCCAGTCCATAGTTTAGGAGGGCGGTATAAGGTTAATAGAAGTACAGCTGGGTCAGCCTTCAGAGTGAGGGCAATATACTCAAAGGAAGCTTAATTTGCCAAAGTTGACTCTAGTGCAACTATATTTGTTTGAGAGAATGGAGGCAATTCCACCACCTCGTTTGCCTTGTCTAATTGAGTGGAAGAAATTATAATTTGGGGACAAGTCTCAACAAGAACAGCTTTGCTGTCTGAAGTCAACCAGGTTTCAACAAGAAACAGAAAATCCAATTTTTTTCACTAATAAAATCATTGATTGCAAAGGTTTTGGTAGTAAGTGCACCTATATTTAGTAAACCCATGTTAGCTGAAAATGCCTCTGGCTTTTGAGGAATATGCTGAGGTATGGAAAGAATATTTGTTAGGTTTCTAGTTTTAAATTTGTCTTTTCTTTTTACTATACGTTGGGTAGAAATCAACGTTGGAATAGAACTATAAGCATAAGTCATGCTATTGCATGACGCAGCTTGATCTATGGTAGTAGTATTGTATGTTACCCTGCAGAAAACATTCTCAGACCCATCCACATGTATTATGCCATTCGAATCAATACCTGGGGGGCGTGAATCTGTAATATTTTCTACAGAATGTCAATGCCTCAGTGTGGACGCTATGTTGTCAGAGAGTAGCCTGGCTCCATGTTGGTTTGGGTGGAGACCATCACGCTTCAGCATACTGGGCCTGTTGCTCTGTTGATGATGTCTGTGCTCACGAGAGCTGCTCTGTTGATGATGTCTGTGCTCACGAGAGCTGCTCTGTTGATGGTGTCTGTGCTCACGAGGGCTGCTCTGTTGATGGTGTCTGTGCTCTTTTGATTTGGTGATTTTGTTGCTGATGTCTAGCACAGGGAATTGAACACCTCTCCTGAGTATATCTGATATGCGGAAATCCTTTGGCCTAAACGCAGCGTCACACTCTACTAGCGGCCGAACACTGTGGCAATGCATTTGACCATCCAGAGGATGCCTTACCCGAGAGGATGCCTTACCCGAGAGGAATCTCCCCCACTACGTCCATGTGGTAGATCTTCGGGAGACCCAGAGGACCAGAGACAGCAGTGGCCACGACCACCTAAAGGAACGTCAACACTTACAACACATTCCAAGAGAGGGCGCTGTTGTTCCATCACAGCTCAACTCTCATCTAATAAAGTAGAATCATTCTTTTTTTCATACTTTCATTCCTGATTCTTTTTTTTTGCCAGAAAACATTATCAATAAGCAGCTCATCCTTATGCCATACTGGGCAATATAGATATGATCCTTATGCCATGGCATAAGGATCCATATATAGATATGGCAGTATGGCAGGATCCATACATAGATATGATCCTTATGCCATACTGGCCAATATAGATCGACCTCTCTCTGACCGTCACCACGGTCTTACTGTGAATGATGCCATCCTGGCACCTGTGACTGACCTCTGGAGGCTGAACCCGCAGCACAAAGCGCTAGTGAGACGCCTCTTCCTCTTTTCCTTCCTCGCCTCAATTCTGAGACCGGTAAGTTCAAAAAGTTGTGGGTTCTAATCCATCACGTTGTTGTGCAGGCGCCTTGAGCCCCTGAGGAAAGACCCCCCTTTGTTGTATTAGCAAATAGCTTATGCTGCATCGCGTTTCAGTTGTGCTAACTTTTACTGCCTATGTGACTACAGGTGCAAGTTAAAGTTACGTTGAACACTTCAAAATAGCCTTTATCGGGTTGTCTTGTTTTCCCCCTCATGTTCGCGTGTAGGGTTGGGAAATTAAGTTTCCCTTAACTCATTGAATGCCAAGCTGTTTTCAGAAGCTTTGTCCTAGAGTGCCAGCAATCTAGACCATTGTTTTTGTACAGCCACAGCATATTCTGTGTTATAGCTATGAACACATACAATGGCTCGTTTAAAAGGTGAGACTTTAAGCTCTCAGTTGGTGCAAACCGTGTATTTCTACACGCCTCTGAGAAATCCCAAACTAAACAGTGGCTAGTTTTCATCAAAATCGTTTTTTTTCTAGAAATGGAGATGTAATGTCTTTCATGAAATATGAAGTGTTGCCTGTAAACTTTCCGGGAAGTGATCAGCGAGACCTGGCGAGACTGCCACCTAGTGATAGACCCACGAAAATGGCCTGGTTTTGACCTGGCGTGCATCGTCACTGATTCGACCAAAGCGGCAACCGAGTTATGATAAAATGTCCAGATAAAATGTCCAGATTGTGCGTTTTCATGAGTTTTCGATCGTCATATATTTAATTTCCATTCATCACAGAGTTCCCAGAATCACATATTAGGTGTGTTAGAGTGTCTAGTTTCGTAATTAAAAAAAAAAGCTAAAAACGTAATATTACATTTTTGGCACTCAACGCATGGGAAGGAAGGCACTCAATGAGTTAAAGGGGCAGTGCTGATGGTGTACTGTTAAATAATTTTTTGAATTACAGCCTACTCCTGTCTTTGGAGCAAAGTTAGGCTTGTGAATTTTTGTAGCCCAGAAGTGGGCAGTTTTGTTAATATTTATGAAACACTGTATGAACAGTTTTTGTGTTTCTATTATCTAATTAGCAGAATTTTTACTGCTTTAGCCTGTGTTATATAGCCTACCACACAATTATTATACAATTGTTTACCCCCACTCCAATTAGAGTGATTGTTTAAAATAAAGCCAAATAATAAGCTGCATAGCATCCCTTCGCCACTGTTCCCAGTAGGCTGGGTTGTTCGCCCCTAAGCCGCTGTTCGCAGCAGGTGGGTTTATAGTGTGTCCTTAGCCGCTGGTTGGATAACATTGTCCGGGTTATACATCTGTCTCTGTTAGCCACTGTTACCATTGTGCTACGTTGTTTGGCCCTTAGCTGCTGTTCGTGGTAAGTTGGGTCACTTCTCCCCTTAGCTACTGTGTGCAGTAGAGGGGTGTTCACTTTCCCCTTTGCGGCTGTGGTGAGAGAGGTAAGTTTTCCCCTCTTTAGTATTTTCCATATTGCGACTAGTATGGCCTCCCACGCTTGCTGTTATTGTGGGATAGGCTTGGTGGCCACCGTGAGTGTCCCTTGTGTCTGGGCAAAGCACATCTCCTCCAAGACGTGGAGGATCCATGCCCAGCAGCAGTTGACCTGCCACTGGAGGAGAGAGCCCGCAGGGCTGGTTTACGTGACATTGCACAGCCAGGGGCACAATCCCTCCCCGCCTGTGGACAGGAGCAGGCACCCAGCGCTGAGGGTCAGTCCCTGAAGCGAAAGCGGAAGTCCTCTCACAAACGTGAGAAAAGGAGGGCATCAGGTGAGCTATATTCCCCTACACATAGCCTTGCCTCTGCCCCTAGAGATTTGTCGGGGGTTTAGAATGTACAGGTTCAGCTCTTGTCAGCCATTCGTGGTCTGTCGGGCATTCTTTCCAATTTGCCTACCAGTACAGCTCCAGTAGAGTCAGACCGCTCAGCGGCAACCTCCCCTGAGCATCTTCCATCTTACCAGCAGCCACAGTCTGTAGACCCGGATATTATCTCGCTTTATGCACAGGGCTCTCTCTTGGAGGATGAGCCAGACCAGCAGGACAGCGACGAGTTGCATACCGTGGCCTCCTCCCGTCCAGAGGGTTCAGCATCGGTTGACGAGGGCACAGAGGCTCCTTGTGACCTGGTATCCAGGGTCCTATCTGCAGCCAAGATTGTGGGCCTCTCAATACCAATAGAAGACCCTGGCCTCACTGAGGGTGTTTGGGCTGGCGTCACCCAGCCACGTCCCTCAACCTCTCTCCCTGCAGCAGCAGACTACTGCCAGATGCTGAGGAGGGCCTGGGGTACTCCTAGCAGATCCCCTCAATTTAATTCTGGGTGTAGGAGGCTGGCCAAGGCCTTTTATCCGCCTGATACACGTTTAGGGGACATGCCACCGGTGGAGAGGGAAATGGCAGTCTTGACCCCCCTTGGACCAACCAGGCAGGCACGCCCTAGCAGGGACCAACCAGGGTTACCGCTGATCCCCACTGCCCTAGCAGGGTTACCGCTGATCCCCACTGCCCTAGCAGGGAGTGTGACAAGACTGATCGCCTGACTTGTAGGACCTATAATGCTGCTGTGCATGCTGCCCGCTCAGGCAATGCCCTAGCAGTCCTTTTAGCGGCTATTAGAAAGACTGTTAGTGCATGTGACCAGGATACCAGAGATCTGGTTGATGCGGCCTTGTCCACTCATGCCCAGTTGACCCGAGACATAGGGCAGCTATGTCCTCGGCTATTCTGACTCGCAGGCAGATCTGGTTGGCCCAGACATCCCTCCCTGAGAACATCAAAAGGGAACTCACTAATATGCCCGTGGAGCCTGCTAGTGTATTCCACCCTAGCTCGCAAAGCTTGCTGGATAAGGCTCAGCACTCACTGTGCACTCGTGAGACTGTCCAGAGGACGTTTCGGCGCCCTGAGGTTAGAACAGCTAGCCGACAACGCTCATATCCTGCTTTCAGGGTCCCTCGGGAGCCCTGGAAGGGTAATGTGCAACATAACACCCAGGGCTTTGACCGCTGCAAGGAGACAGCAGCACTTCCAGCCGTGAACAGCAACTAGAGCTGCTCAGGCTAGGCCTCCCCCCAAGGGTCCAAGGACCCAAGGGGGCCATGCATAGCATTTGTGGTACAGCTGCCGAGATGCACTCCCAGCTATGCCTGGATAGCTGGGAGAGAGAGACTTCGGACCTCTGGGTACTGGAAACTGTGGCAAGGGGTTACCGGCTCCAGTTCCGGCAGCGACCCCCACCCTTTTCTGTGGTCCGTGTGACCAAAATGAAGGACCCACTCCAAGCAAATACCTTGGCAAAGGAAATTGCAACATTGCTCCAAAAGGACGCCATTGCCAAAGTAAGTACCAGTGAACAGCAGGCTGGCTTTTATTCAGCATATTTCCTCGTCCCCAAGAAGGACGGTGGGCTGCGCCCCATTTTAGACCTGTGTCGCCTCAATACTTACATCAAGGTTTTACCCTTCAAGATGCTGCACACAAGGCA
The DNA here is from genome assembly GCF_017589495.1 of Alosa alosa. Taxonomy (NCBI): domain Eukaryota; kingdom Metazoa; phylum Chordata; class Actinopteri; order Clupeiformes; family Clupeidae; genus Alosa; species Alosa alosa. Next base: position 35,924,713 of record NC_063192.1, on the reverse strand, counting down.
CATCCTCGAGTCCGTCGAATAGGGCGAGTGGTTCACCACCATAGACTTGAAGGATGCATACTTCCATGTGACAATTGGAAGTTCCTGCGGTTTGCCTTTCAAGGCCAAGCCTAGATCGGGAGTTCAAAGTCCTTCCGTTCAGCTACTCTCCCAACCCAAGGGTATTTACCAGGGTGGTCGCAGCCACCTTGGCGCCACTCCAAAGAAGGGGGATAAAGATCATGCCCTATCTAGACGACTGGCTGCTCTGTGCTCCATCTCGCGAGCAAGTCGTACTGGATACGGAAACTGGGCTGTCTCACATTCAGTCTCTTGGCTTCAAGGTCAACTTGACCAAGTGTAACCAAGACAGGAAACCACCTTTCTAGGGCTCCACCTGAACTCGCTCACAATGAGGGCATCTCTTACCCCTCACAGAGTAGCCAAGATTCTGGCAGCCCTTGGCACTTTTCACCGGGGCAAGCATGTGAAATTGCTTCACCTCCAGAGGTTACTGGGGCTGATCTCTGCGGCAGTGATGGTAGTGCCATTGGGCCTCCTCAGGGCCCGACCCCTACAACGGTGGGTGAACTCCTTCAAACTCCACCCACGGAGGGACAGACATGTGAAACTCAGGGTGACACAGACATGTTCGCGGGCCTTGCTCCCTTGGCGGGACAGCAGATGGCTTGCACAGGGAGTACCCCTGGGCAGCATACTCTCCAGACGGACACTGGTGTCCACAGATGCCTCCCTGACTGGCTGAGGAGCAGTCTGGGAGGGACGCATGGTCCAGGGTCTGTGGGATCCTCCCTGGGACACCACACATATCAACGTCTTGGAACTCAGGGCGATAAAGTCAAAGTCAAAGTCAAAGTCAAAGTCAGCTTTATTGTCAATTTCTTCACATGTTCCAGACATACAAAGAGATCGAAATTACGTTTCTCAGTATCCCACGGTGAAGACAAGACATATTTTACCAATTTTAAGTCCACAGACAAACATAACATTCAAGTAAACAAAAAAGTAAGTAAATAAGTAAATAAGAGGGCACATATAATAATGAAAAAATAAGAGCAGCAAATTTTTGTTGAAATTGTGCATAGACAGTCAATAAAAAACTAGTGCAAAGTCAGGCCAATAAAGAGGCTTGGGTAGTTCTGTTTGACCTGAGTAATAAAGAAAGTGGCATAGTGGTGCAAGTTATGTAAGAGCAGCAGAAGTGTTGTGTTTTCAGGACAACAACACCAAGTTGTAAAGTGTACAAGTGTGCAAGTGTTCAAGTGTGCAAGTGGAGTAGTGCAGGCGCCATTGTGGGTCCAATGTCCAGGATGTTATGTAGCTGAGGGTGGAGGGGAGAGGAGGGGAGAGTTCAGCATCCTTACAGCTTGGTGTATGAAGCTGTTGGTGAGTCTGGTAGTGCGGGAGCGCAGGCTTCTGTACCTCTTCCCAGAGGGCAGTAGATCAAACAGATTGTGAGCGGGGTGGTGTAAATGTCCTTCAGGGAGGGGAGTGAAGCACCAATGATCCTTCCAGCTGTGTTCACTATGCGCTGCAGGGCTTTCCTGTTGTATTCAGTGCAGCTTCCGCCCACACACATGATACAGCTGGAGAGGATGCTCTCAATGGTGCCTTGGTAGAATGTGGTCATGATGGCTGGTGGAGCACTTGCTCGCCTGAGTTTCCGCAGGAAGTACAGGCGGCGCTGAGCTCTCTTCGCCAGTGATGCAGTGTTGGTGGTCCAGGAGAGGTCTTCACTGATGTGCACCCCCCAGGAATTTGGTGCTGCTTGCTCTCTCCACCACAGCACCGTCGATGGTCAGTGGCAGGTGTTGGGTGTGACCTCTCCGGAAGTCAACAACAATCTCTTTGGTCTTGCTGACGTTCAGCAGGAGGTTGTTGTCCCTGCACCACGTGGTCAGATGGTCGACCTCCAACCTGTATTGAGTCTCGTCGCCCTTGGTGATGAGACCCACCAGAGTTGTGTCGTCAGCAAATTTCACTATGTGATTGTTGCTGTAGGTTGCAGTGCAGTCATCGCCAGCAGGGTGAAGAGCAGCGGACTGAGCACGCGGCCTTGGGGGGGCCCCTGTGCTCAGTGTGATGCTGCTTGAGGTATTGTTGCCAACACTTACTACTTGGGGCCTCTGACAGAGGAAGTCCAGTAGCCAGTTGCAGAGGTAGGTACTGAGTCCCAGTTTGTCGAGTTTGCAGATGAGTTGTTGTGGTATTATGGTGTTGAATGCAGAACTGAAGTCTATAAACAGCAATCTCACATATGAGTCTCTTTTTTTCCAGGTGGGTGAGGGCTGGGTGGAGGCAGAGCAGATTGCATCCTCTGTAGACCGCTTGGCTCGGTATGCAAACTGGAAGGGGTCCAGGGTGGGGAGAATGGCTTTGATATGTGACATGACAAGCCGCTCAAAAGCACTTCATGATGATGGGTGTCAGTGCCACAGGGCGGTAGTCATTGAAGCAGGATGGAGCAGTTTTCTTCGGCACAGGTATGATGGTGGCAGCTTTGAAACATGATGGGACGATGGCTTGCTTCAGGGAAGTGTTAAAGATGTCTGTGAAGACATCCTTAAGCTCCCCCCGCGCAGTCCTTCAGCGCACGACCTGGGATGTTGTCTGGACCTGTTGCCCTTCTGGTGTTGATAGCAGCAAGTGTCCTCTTCACGCTGTCGGCAGAGAGGCACAGGGGCTGCTCATGTAGAGGGGGATGGGTCTTCTGTGGGCAGGTGCTGTTTTGTGCTTCAAAGCGAGCAAAGAAGCGGTTCAGGTTGTTGAGCAGAGGGATGTTGCTCTCACAGCTCTGTGGCGGGCTTGTAGTCCGTGAGGGCCTGAATGCCCTGCCATAGGCTTTGTGAGTTCCTGCTGTCTTTGAAGTGGGTGGTTATCTTGTGAGTGTATTCCTTTTTGCTTCCTTGATGCCACCGGGACAGGTTGGCTCTCGCTGTTTTCATGCCAGCTTCATCCCCAGCTCTGTAGGCTTTGTCTCTGGCCCTCAGCAGCCTGAGGACATCCCCTGTCAGCCATGGCTTCCAGTTAGCCCGAGTGATGATGTCTTTTGTGTGGGTCACATCATCGATGCACTTGGTGATGTAAGAGGTTACAGTGTCTGTATACTCCTCTATGTCTGTCGGTTGTTGTAAGTGGCTGCCTGCTTAAACATTTCCCAGTCTGTTGTGTCAAAGCAGTCTTGAAGAGCATCGGAGGCTCCCTCAGGCCACACTTTTACCTGCTTACTAAACCGGTTTGTTCTTTTACCCTTTGTCTGTATGCGGGCATTAGCATAACAGTGATATGGTCTGAAAGTCCAATGTGGGGGAGGGGGGTGGCTTTGTATGCTCCTTTGTGTGTAGTGTAGACCAGGTCCAGGATGTTATCTCCTCTTGTTGGAAAATCAACATGCTGGTGTAGCTTTGGAAGTACAGTTTTAGATCAGCATGGTTAAAATCTCCAGTGAAGATGGTGAAACCGTCTGGGTGTGCCGCCTGTTGTTCACTGACAGCCTGGTACAGTTCACTAAGAGCCGCGTTCTTATCGCTGTTGTTGTTGGTAGGCGGGATGTATACTGCGACTAGCAGAATCGCAGTAATTTCCCTTGGCAGGTAAAAAGGACGGCACTTTATGATCATAAACTCTGCCAGTGGTGAGCAGTGTTTGCATACTACTACAGTGTCCGGCACCATTCGGCCACGGATGTAAACACAGATTCCTCCTCCTCGTGATTTACCTCCTTTACAATGGCCCTGTCTGCTCGATAGCATGCTAGCTGCTCCAGTTGTACAGCAGAGTCCGGAATGTTGTCATTTAACCAAGTCTCAGTGAAGGCGAGCACACAGCAGTTACTTACTGTCGGTTCGTTGATCTCAGCAGTCGTATGTGATCCATTTAGTTGTCCAGTGATCGTACATTTGCCAGGAGAATGGATGGTATGGCTGGGCGAGTTGGGCTGGCCGCTAGCCTGGCCCGGACGCCTCAGCTTGCCCCTCTTCTGCTTCCTCGCACACCGCTTCCGGCGCTTTCTTTCCGGGAGGAGTAGCATCCGAGTCCGGTGTTGTTGCAGGCCGGAGTAGTCCGAGTTCCTTTAGCGTCTCTGTTGCAAAGTCCAGAACGCTGCAAAACTTGCTTTTACAGATGTCAATTAAAACTGCCTGCTGTACTTGTAGTAACGGCGTAGTAAGACAAGGCTTAACACGTAAAACTTTGGGACAAACACTTTTTAAACGAACAAAACACCGTACGGTTGGGACAGAGAGAGGTCGCTGCGTGTGTACGCGCCACCATCTTTTTGTTCTTTTTTTCCTTTTTCCTTTTTTCCTTTTTGCCCTCAGAGCTCTCCTTCCCTACATTCGGGGGAAACATGTCCTTGTGCGAACAGACAGCTCTGCTGCTGTTTACTACATAAATCACCAAGGGGGCACGAGGTCTCAGGGATGTCTCAAGGTAGTGCAGAAACTTTGTTGGGCATTCCTGCATCTGGCCTCTCTGAAGGCAATTTACATTCCTGGGGTCCAGAACCAGGCAGCAGATCTCCCATCCCGGTCCGGACCTGTCCCGGTCTGGACCTCCCCCGGGAGAGTGGAGGCTCCACACAGAGGTGGTGGAAAGTTTGTGGGCACGCTTTGGTCTAGCCCAGGCGGATCTATTTGCATCAGGGGAAACGACCCATTGCCAGATGTGGTATTCCCTCAGGCATCCGGTCGGCCCGCTTGGGCTGGATTGTTGTCTCACGAGTGGCCGGACGGATTGCTATACGCTTTTCCCCCGCTGCCCTTGATCCCGCATGTACCGAGCAGAATTTCTTGGGGACATTACAGAGTCCTGTTGGTGGCCCCACATTGGCCCGCGAGACATTGGTTCCCAGCTCTACTTCGTCTTGTGAAGGGCCAGCCTTGGCCTCTGCCACTCAGAGCAGACCTTTTGTCGCAGGTGGGGGGCCAGATTTGGCATCCCAGGCTGGCAGTTCTACAACTCTGGGCCTGGCCGCTCCTCAGTCCTTGCCTTTGGAATTGAATGAGGCGGTCTTGGAGACCATTGGTAATGCCAGGGCACCCTCCACCCGTATGAACTATCAGCAGAAATTGAGTTTTTTCTCTGGATGGTGTCAAGGTCAGGGGCAAGACCCCAAAACCTGTCAAGTGGCACTAGTGCTCCTCTTTCTCCAGTCTCTCTTGGATGCTGGGAGGGCAGCCAACACTTTGAGGGTCTACACGGCAGCTATATCTGCATTTCATGTACCAGTAGACGGTCTTTCTGTTGGGAAACTCCCAATGGTGTCCCAATTTTTAAAGGGTGCTAAGCGCCCATCTTGGGACCTCCCCCTAGTGTTGAGATCTTTGACTGTGGCTCCGTATGAACCTTTGGAGCGGTCGGAGCTGAAATATCTGACTCATAAGACGGTGTTTCTCTTAGCCATGCGTTCTGCTAAGAGGGTGAGCGAACTGCATGCCTTGTCTGTGAGTGCAGAATGCGTGAGGTGGAAACCAGAGGATATGGGCGTGTCTCTCTGGCCTAACCCCCTTTTTCTACCTAAGGTGTTGACCCCTCAATCAGTTAACCAGGCTATTTAACTGGAGGCATTCCATCCTGAGCTGGTTGACCAGTCAGAGGTGGCTCCTGATTCACTGTGCCCAGTTCGGGCTCTGAAGGCTTATCTTGAGCGCACCAGGCAGCAGAGGCAAACTCACACACAGATGTTTGTGTGCTATGGAGGTCGACAGTCTGGCCAGCCAGTGTTCAAGCAGCGCCTATCTCACTGGTTGGTGGACACCATCTCTCAGGCTTACTCTGGACAAGGTTTTCCAATCCCAGAGGGTCTGGTGGCTCACTCCACACGCAGCATGGCCACGTCCTGGGCTGCTTTGAAGGGAGTTGCTATTAATGATATATGTGCTGCCGCGTCCTGGAGTACTCCTTGTACCTTTGCCAGGTTTTATCGGGTTAATGTGACCTCTAGTACTGTTGGCTCCACTGTTCTTAGAGCCGCTTCTGAGCAGATGGGCCCCTTGTGACACTGTTGGTACTAGGCATCCACAGTAAGACCGTGGTGACGGTCAGAGAGAGGTCGATATAGATCGTAAGTTATATCCATAACTATGGATCTATGAGACCGAACGATGACCGTCACCATCTCTTGTCACTCCGGATGAATGCGAGGCGTTCCAGGCACGAGGAAGAGGCGTCTCACCCGGTACCGCTTTATGCTGCGGGTTCAGCCTCCAGAGGTCAGTCACAGGTGCCAGGATGGCATCATTCACAGTAAGACCGTGGTGACGGTCATCGTTCGGTCTCATAGATCCATAGTTATGGACATAACTTACGATATATATATATATATATATATATATATATGATCCTTATGCCATACTGGCCAATATAGATATAGATATGATCCTTATGCCATACTGGCCAATATAGATATAGATATGATCCTTATGCCTACTGGGCAATATAGATATGATCCTTATGCCTACTGGGCAATATAGATATGATCCTTATGCCATACTTGGCAATATAGATATGACACTATATAAATATGATTATGTCTGATCCAGTAGAACATCTCTGGTACTTACTACGATGATCTCTATGGGGAGGGGAAAGGGGATTTTGTGGCGGTATCGGGCTCCCAACTCCTTAAAGATGATGAGCACCACGGCACTGACCAGGGCGAAGACCAGCGAGGCAAGATTGGTGTCAGGAAGGCCACGGAAAATGTCCACCAGAGTCTAGAACAAAACCAGCATTGTCCATCACACCCTGCGGAACCAGCATTGTCCATCACACCCTGCGGAACTGGCTGAATGTGTAGCAGCTAAGGGGCGGAACACATGAGCTATGGAACACTTAAATGCCCTTAACAGAGAGTAATCTAAAGTCATCAGATGAACACCATGGGTAAGTAATTAATGAGGCTACTGTAAAGATAAACTGAATAAACATGTGAATGAAAGGTATTTTAACAATGCCTCAATCATCACCAGACTCACTCCAGATAATGAGATTAGTTTCAGATGACTCACATACTGTATATGATTGCTAACGGCCCGCTATAGGACGGAACTCTGATGATTAGTTTGAGATGACTCACGTATATGATCGCTAATGGCCCGCTGTAGGGGGGAACTCGGATGCCGAAGATGTACTTCAGCACAGATATGAGGATCTGAAGGCCGGCCGCGGTCATGAAGCCTCGGACAAACGACTCCGACAGGTAAATGGCCACAAAACCAAACTGCATCAGGCCGAGTCCCATCTATTAAGAACAGAGATTTTACTTTGGCACTGAGAAGAGTTCCATCTATTAAGAACAGAAATTTTACTTTGGCACAGTGAAGAGTCCATCTGTTAAGAATAGAGATTTTACTTTGGCACAGTGAAGAGTCCCATCTGTTAAGAATAGAGATTTTACTTTTGCACAGTGAAAAGTCCATCACCAAAGCATCATAATATGAAACCATAAACATGTACATTTATGAGCATGAATACCAGAAATACTCTGACTTTGTTCTTCTCTTTGTCCCTTCCATTCTTTTAGAGCCATGAACAAATGTTTACTTTCCTAAGATGTCATTATGGCTTATGGCTCATTCTAGACATGAGACTTATGGCTTATTCTAGACATGACACTGAGGGCTTATTCTAGACATGACACTGAGGGCTTATTCTAGACATGACACAGAGGGCTTATTCTAGACATGAGACTTATGGCTTATTCTAGACATGAGATTTATATGGCTTATTCTAGACATGAGATTTATGGCTTATTCTAGACATGACACTGAGGGCTTATTCTAGACATGCCCTAGACATGACACAGAGGGCTTATTCTAGACATGAGATTTATGGCTTATTCTAGACATGAGACTTATGGCTTATTCTAGACATGACACTGAGGGCTTATTCTAGATTGCTTGATGTTCATTTTAAACCTAGACTACATCAAAGAAAATAAACGATTGCCTGTTATCACGTCTCTGTCTAAAGACTGGAGTTTATTTCTGGCATGGCATAGTGCATAAGAAGGTCAGTAGTCCTGCTGGCCTGGTCAAGCTCATGATGCATGGCGTGGGTATGTGCCCATGATGCATGGCGTGGGTATGTGCCCATGATGCATGGCGTGCATATGTGCCCATGATGCATGACGTGGGTATGTGCCCATGATGCATGGCGTGCGTATGTGCCCATGATGCATGGCGTAGGTCAAGCCCATGATGCATGGCATGGGTATGTGCCCATGATGCATGGCGTGGGTATGTGTGGGTGGGAGGAATGTCCTCTGCTATGCATGAGTATGACCCTGGTGTGATCATATGTTTGATGTATGTGTCTTGTGACAAAGTGAGATAAAATGATCTATCTATCTATCTATCTCCTGTAGACACAACTATTGATTTGACCCAGTAGTTGCGACGTGAGTGTGTTCTCCTTGTCTGCGTACCTGTATGATGGCGGTCAGGTGCGTACCTGTATGAGTGGACCTGTATGTGGGCGGTCAGGTGTGTATCTGTATGAGAGCGGTCAGGTGCGTATCTGTATGAGAGCGGTCAGGTGCGTATCTGTATGAAGGCGGTCAGGTGCGTACCTGTATGAGTGTATCTGTATGAGGGCGGTCAGGTGCGTACCTGTATGAGTGTACCTGTATGAGGGCGGTCAGGTGTGTATCTGTATGAGAGCGGTCAGGTGCGTATCTGTATGAGAGCGGTCAGGTGCGTATCTGTATGAAGGCGGTCAGGTGCGTACCTGTATGAGTGTATCTGTATGAAGGCGGTCAGGTGCGTACCTGTATGAGTGTATCTGTATGAGGGCGGTCAGGTGCGTACCTGTATGAGGGTACCTGTATGAGAGCGGTCAGGTGCGTACCTGTATGAGGGTACCTGTATGATGGCGGTCAGGTGCGTACCTGTATGAGGGCGGTCAGGTGCGTACCTGTATAAGTGTACCTGTATGAGAGCAGTCAGGTGCGTACCTGTATGAGGGTACCTGTATGAGGGCGGTCAGGTGCGTACCTGTATGAGGGCGGTCAGGTGCGTACCTGTATGAGGGTACCTGTATATGGGCGGTCAGGTGCGTATCTGTATGAGAGCAGTCAGGTGCGTACCTGTATGAGGGTACCTGTATGATGGCGGTCAGGTGCGTACCTGTATGGGGGCGGTCAGGTGCGTACCTGTATGAGGGTACCTGTATGAGGGCGGTCAGGTGTGTATCTGTATGAGAGCGGTCAGGTGCGTATCTGTATGAGAGCGGTCAGGTGCGTATCTGTATGAGGGCGGTCAGGTGCGTACCTGTATGAGTGTATCTGTATGAGGGCGGTCAGGTGCGTACCTGTATGAGTGTACCTGTATGAGGGCGGTCAGGTGTGTATCTGTATGAGAGCGGTCAGGTGCGTATTTGTATGAGAGCGGTCAGGTGCGTATCTGTATGAAGGCGGTCAGGTGCGTACCTGTATGAGTGTATCTGTATGAGGGCGGTCAGGTGCGTACCTGTATGAGGGTACCTGTATGATGGCAGTCAGGTGCGTACCTGTATGAGGGCGGTCAGGTGCGTACCTGTATGAGGGTACCTGTATGAGGGCGGTCAGGTGCGTACCTGTATGAGAGCGGTCAGGTGTGTACCTGTATGAGGGTACCTGTATATGGGCGGTCAGGTGCGTATCTGTATGAGAGCAGTCAGGTGCGTACCTGTATGATGGTACCTGTATGATGGCGGTCAGGTGCGTACCTGTATGAGGGCGGTCAGGTGCGTACCTGTATGAGGGTACCTGTATGATGGCGGTCAGGTGTGTACCTGTATGAGGGTACCTGTATGATGGCGGTCAGGTGCGTACCTGTATGAGGGTACCTGTATGATGGCGGTCAGGTGCGTACCTGTATGAGGGCGGTCAGGCAGGCCAGTGTCCCCGAGATGCCCAGCCGCACCTGGTTCATCTGCTCCTCATCCACCACAGTGGCATTGAGGGTGGCGTTGAAGTGGGTGAAATCAGACTCTGGTGCCAGCCTGAGGCAGACCATGCCCACCATGATGCTGAGTACAGCAAACGTGCCTGGGGAAAGTACAGGCGGGGGGGGGGCACTATCAGCACGCGATCCAGAGGAAACCCTCAACACAAAATCAGCAGGACAAACAGAGACCTTTTGGGATTCTGCTTCTCACAAAGACTTCTGCAGCACAAAGTTGAGCTCAACTCTCCCATACTCTCTTTGAGAGCGATTGAGATGATAACGTTAAAGGACAGTAGCTCAACTCTGCCATACTCTCTTTGAGAGCACCTGAGATGATAACGTTAAAGGTAAACACTTCATCTCAGCCCTCTGAGGTTTCCTACACAGCACACTGAGTAATGCTCGAGAACATTCAACTGGACGCGACGGAGACGACTCAGAACTTTGATATAAACTACTCTGTGGAAGGCCAGTGCTATTGGACCGGTACGAGTTTTTCTTTTTTTAATATTTACTACTACTAATAATAATGAGCTCTATTTGTATAGCACCTTTCATACACAGAATGCAGCTCAAAGTGCTTTACATTTGGAACATTTAACACAATAATAAAGCCGTAATATACAAACAAACTAACTAACAAACTAAGCAGCAGAGGTGGGAGTAAGTCACACATGTGCAAGTCACAAGCAAGTCTCAAGTCTTAACCCTCAAGTCACAAGCAAGTCTCAAGTCTTAACCCTCAAGTCTCAAACAAGTCCAAGTAATTTTTTGTGACAGTCAAGCAAGTCAAGTCAAGTCATAGCTTGGGTCAAGCAAGTCAAGTCAAGTCATAGCCAAATCATACAAATTCATGATGATTTATCCATGTTTTCATTTTAAAATAAGCTACAATAGGCTAGTTATGAACTGCTGGAGTTTTATTTGTAACAAACAAATAGACATTGCATTCATTCAAGCCACATAGCCTACATCTGAATGGTTTATAGAATAAGATGAAATGTATACAAATAAAAATAAATGTATTTCAAGTAGACCTATTATAAAATAGCCTATTATTGTTTCAGTATGCCTCAAATATTAGGTAAGCTACATCAAATCATGAAAATATATTCAAACAGTTCAAGTTACACCTGTCCTGACCTGTCCCATCTCCAGGGACCCAATAATGTTGAAAAAGTGAACTAATCAATCAATCAAACGCTGCTGCTGACGTCACTGCCAAATCTTGACAAGCGCGATGGGTTTTAGGAGGGTTTAGGACCGTCAATGCTATATCATATTATACTGTAACAAACTGCAGAGTTGTCTCAGAATGGTTTTTTATTGGTTCGCGAAAAAAACACCTAACGCCATTACACAGGCAACACAAGGGAGGTCAATTAAACAAGCACGATACATACACAAACAGGGTAGTCATACAATACACGGGTAAACACATGAGGTACAACATAAAGAAAGACTATACCAGCTAACACATACATGACAAGGTAAACGCACTACTCATACTAAAACCAACATCAACATTACACACACACACACATACACTGCACAGCATTATGGGGACAGTCATCAATAGCTAGGCTCAGATCATTACACAGCCCCCGAGACTTAGTCCATGTCCCCTTGACTCAAGTCTGGCCAACTCGTGTAATCCTTTCAGTCTCGTGAGCTGCTTGTAGTATTCCAGCCCTGGCTTACCTCCAATCTCAGCTTCGGAGGCTTAACTGAACACAAGTCCACTGGCGCATCGTAGCTCTCGCCCAACATCAGAGCTGCCGTGTGCATTTCGCTGACTCTTGCACCACTGTGCGATATGCCCAGAGCACCAGGGCAAGTGTAAGTCCCAGTCCTTTTGTCGGCGGTCGGCCAATATGGCCAGCTGCACTGCTAGAGTCCGGATAAAAACCGCTCCACCAGCCCGCAGCTTTTGTGGATGCAGAGGTGTCGCTCGCTTCCTCCGATGCCCATGCGCTGGCAAACCCTCAGCAAACACCCTGCCTCGGCTCTGCCCTTTGGTCGCTGTGGAGCTCTTCCGTGCCCCAAACCGCAGCAGAACATCTCAGTGACCAGTCTGTCCCTGTCGCCTGGGCGCCTTGATCTGGCACTGCATACCGCCACTTAGTGAAATAGTCCATGGCCACGAAAGCACGAGCTTATTTCCGCTTCTGTGACTGGCAGGGCCCATGACATCGACGGGCTACCTCGCCTCTCCATGGGAGCCCCGACTGGCGATTGCTGCAGCGGCGCGCATGGCGAAGGCCGGGCCCTTCTTCGCTGTGCAGGCGCCACAGCAGTGAACATGCAGTTCAACGCCCAGCCTGCATCCCGCCAATAGAAGTGGCCTCCTCAGCCGATTTTAAGAGTCTTTTGCACGTCAAATGAGCCCCACTGCCCCATGCACATGTTCCAGTACACAGGCTCGTAATCCAGCAGGAACCAGCAACTGGAAAATGTCAGGATTGCCCATCGAGCCTCGCCAGTGTCTATACAACAGTCCTTGACGTGCTACTATTCCCCGCCACTGTGAATAAATCGCTTTGGTCTCTGGATCGAAAAGGATACGCCAGTCCATGTAGCGGAAGGTGGCGCAGACGACCTCGGGTGCTGCTGGCGAAGCCGCTGACTTCCTCGGCTGGCGTTGAAGCTGGCGAGCCGTGGTTTCTCTTGATGGCTGGCCATGAAGCTGAGTCTCGGGCTGGCTGCTGACGAAGCAATCAATGGCGTTGTTGAAGCAGCCGCTGAGCCTCTCGCTATGACGCTGGCTAGCGCGGAAAACAGCGACACTCTCTCTCTCTCTCTCTGCCAGCGTGATGCAGCCTGTAGTCGAAAGAGCTGGCTCGTTGAGCCGCCAGGCCTCCGCGGCAGGTTGCACTGGTCGGTGCTGCACACGGACGCCTTCGACAGGGCGCCCGCTGTCGGAAGGTGACCCGCCCGTGTCGTAATCTCCATGTCAGAGTCCTGGAGCCCAACCAGGCCGCAGCCAGCTGGGGCCTTCTGGTTCTTTGAAGTTCAGCAGCCAGGTGAGCTTAACGCTGCGGTCCGCTTTCAGCAGGAACCGCTTGCCGTGAGAGGTAGGTTCGAAACGGCGCGACTGCCACCACACAGCCAATAGTTCTGGCGCGGTCACGCAGTAATTTTTCTCCGCCGTCCAGTGAGCGCTGAATATGCTAACCACTTGCTCGGCCTCTGCTCGCCCGCTTGTGAGAGGACGGGCGCCGACGCCCACGCCGCTGGCGCCGGGTGTCCAGGATAAACCGCAGTCGAGGGTCAGGGAAGGCGCATCACCGGGGCTCCTCGGTGATAGCCTCCGAGAGCCGAATGCCGGCCGCGACTCTCGTGGTCCACCGAAGAGCTGGCCTTTGTGCGCCAATCGATGCAGCGGACTGGCGACCGTAGCAAAGTCCCTAATGAAGCCTGTAATATGACGCCAGGCCCAGGAAGCCCAAGAGCTCATCACCGGGCCGTGGTGGAACAGGCCAACGCCTCACCGCCTTCCACCTTTGCGCTGGGTCGGTGGCCACCCGTGGCCCCCACGACATGGCCCAGGAACCCGGTTTGCCTCCGAAACAGGTGGCACTTTTGCAGTTTGAGCCCCGTGACCTCGTGATGGCGTTGAACACCTTCTCCAGATGTCCTATGGCACTGGTGAAGTCCGCTGCACGACACAGGATGTCGGCCCAGGTAAAACCACGCAGCATGTTCGCGGGAATGCCCGCCAGGACACGCCCATCAGCCAGTTCGCTGGCCCGCTGCATAGGCCGACCGGGAAGTACCCGAACTGCCCACAGCCCTCCTTGCCCGATGGTTCGGACGAAGCCCGGGCTAGCTCCAAACCGCCAGTAGCCACTCGCGCAAGTCCAGGAGCCGGGTACGCTGTCCAGCGACCGCGCCACGCGGGAGCGTAGTCTTTTCCGGGTTACCTGGTTGAGGTGCTCAGTCAACACAGAACCGCCACGAGCCGCCCCTCCTTCCCGACGAAAAGCTGGCGCAGCCCAGGACTACTGCTTGGCTCGATCACCCTGCCGCCATTTCCTTGATCTTTCTTTCAGCTGCTTGTCGCTTGGGCTTAACGGTGTTTAAGAGGCTGAAGTCGGATGGACCGCATTTCCGGTGTCGACATCGTGGTTGACCAGGCTCGCTCGGGTGCAGTCCTCATCTCTTGCGGCTTAAGATGTCGGGTGTATCGCTAGTAGTCTCCCGTGACCTGGCTGGCCCTGGGCTTTCACTCCAGCCCTCACAGCTAATGTAGCACGAAGCTTTTACGGGCTTGCCTTGTCTCTACAGAGGGTCACTGGGCCTCTGAGTGGGAGAGTGGTGTTTGCTCAACCCGGCCTTCTTTGCCCTCCCCTGGTGGGCTTTGGGAGCTGAGCAGTGGCGGCCTCAGCAAGCGGACCTGGATGAGACCTGTTGTTTTCGCAGAGGCTTGAGTTTCAGCGGGCTTGTGGGGAGGAGCGAGTCTGGGATGACGGTGCACTCTTTGGCGAAGCCCGCTTCCCGCGGACTTGTGTGGAGCGAGTTGAGAGTTCTTCGTCATACCAGCTTTCTGCACTTCATGCTCTGTTTTCCCTGGGCCGTGGTGCAACACTCACGCTGCTCGCCCCCAAGCAAGGTGAACTGGAAATGTCTCTGTCTGTACCAGCGTCGGGTAAGAGACCGGGGCGCATGCTTGTGATAGTGGAGCCAGTATGCGATCGAAGTAGCGACACGAGTCCCGCCTAGTGTGCAGTCCACATACAGTCCTCTGGTATGACCGAGCCGCCCAGGCCAGAGGCATCTATAGCCCCTCCCCGCCGCGCCACCTTCTTCAGTAACTGGGGCGCGAAATGAGGGGTGCGCCGGCCAGCAGTACCATGCGATGTGTCTCCGCCCGCCACAATCGCGGCAGCATCCGGCTCGCTGGCCGGCCTCACTGGCATGGCGCCAGGTGGCTGTGGTCTGCCGGCATTTCCAGTTCCTCCTCGCTTTCCTCCATCGGCTGTCTGGCGATGCAATGCCTCGACCTGTTGTGCGGAAGATGTTTTCCACTCCGCTCAAGCCTCCGCCAGGGTCGCATGGGACAGCGAGCTGGGGCGCCAGGCGATGGGGTGTTCTTTAGCCGCCTGGGTGATGCCGCCGTTCCCCACCCACGCCTCCAGTGCCATCACTGCTGCAGACTCTGGCTGTATCAAGGCAGCCTTCCCGCCTGGCCATACAGCTGCAGGTCAGCCACTTAACTTTGCCCAGTCTCTCTCGGCCCCTACCGCCTGGAAGTTGAAGTTGTTCTCTGGCATCGCTGATGAAGACCCTGGCCGAACTGCCGCTGCAGAGTTGTGCGCCTGATTGCGGTCCAGCTTACTTACCCTCCGGGTGGCAGGCTTCATCACTTGTAGCGCTTTCCCTCCAGACCCACGCCACCTGTACGCCAGCCGGACCTGGTACCAGG
>NC_063192.1:35870654-35908859 GCF_017589495.1 Alosa alosa | reverse complement strand
GCACCTTTTCTGTAGGTAGGGAGGCCCAGAGATGACAAAGCGTTTTCTGTGCCCATCAGAAAGGGTGAGAGAGTTTGTAGGGTTTTCCTGCAGTGCTACTGACTGCTTATCTCTGATGTCGCTTAGGTACGCAAAATGGATGATGTTGTTGACCTTGGTGTGGCAGGCCAGGATGCTTGGGAGTTTTCTGCTGGATGTCAAGGACCTTGGCACCAAGGGAAGCAGGTAGACCTTGGAGGGACCGGGCTACATGATGGGGGAATGAGGAGGTCTCTAACCATGGAACTACCGATGACCAGGGTGGAGGCTGATGAGGTCCGGGAGGGGTCGGGGCCGACTTTGAGGAGGGACAGGATGGTTGTCCGGGGCTGGAGGGCTCCTGTCCCTCGGTCAGAATGGCATAGCGATTTTTTCCAGCCGAGCAGGTTGGGCTGGGCCTGAGGCCGGGGTCCTCGACCGCCTACCCGTGCTGTGATGCTTTACTTCCTACCATGGCTCAGGCTGGTGTGGAGTGGAGCTGGCCAGCAGAGCAGGCTTGGTTCTCCAGCAGCAGAGGTCGGGGAGAGGCAACAGGGACAGAAGTTGCATTAGTGCATGGCATGGTTAAAGCATTGGAGGGACAGAGGTGAAATCAGGGCATCTGGCATTTGTATGTTAAGAGAGGTAAGCGTTACTTTACGGAGAGAAGGTGTCGGAACTGTTCATCCCCTTCTCAATCCTGATGGAGGGCTTCCTATTCTGGCTTCGAAGTTCCACTATCTTTTCGCTGAGAAGGACGCGATGAGCCCACAGGTGCACAGCTGAGGGGAGGCATCGTCGCTGCTAGGGCTTCGCGTCAACTGTTTTAAACGCTTGTTTGCTAGTTGGCTAGCAACAGCTATATCGTGCAGTTCCTTGATAACTTTCGAACACAGGTAGCGGGTAAAGTAATCTGAGAAGGATCTCACAGACTTCATAAATTTAGATATTTTACATCATCCCATTGATCAAATGGTAGAGGCTCTTAATCGTGAATTAGGCTCTGCTTGACAGAGTGGCACCCTTAAAGACTAAAAAAAGGCCCTGTAGCAAACTGACACCTTGGATGAACCGAAAATATCCATGATCTAAAAAGATCATGTAGGAAAGCTGAGAGAACATGGAGAAAAACTAAGTTACAGGTTCACCGTGCCATTCTAAAAGAAAAATTGCAAATTATAATAGAGCTATTCGAATGAGAGGAGGAACCACTTCTCTAAGGTAATTGCTGAAAACAGTGGAAACTCTAGGGTGTTGTTCTCTACCATTGATAGGCTATTGCATCAAACACCTTTTGATACACTCAGTCAGGCATCCTCTAAGATGCGAAGAATTTGCAGACTTCTTCAAAAACAAAGTCATTTCTATAAGGGAGGCTATTGGTAACACAAGTAATATGTTTGATAGTACACCCAAAAACAGCCCCCAAAATTAAGGTCCTTTAGCACTATTACTCAATCTGAGCTTGGTAAAATTATAACTCAAACCGGCTCTTCAACATGTGTTTTAGATCCAATCCCTACTACATTCCTCAAAAAAAGTATATGATGGCTTAGCTCCCTTTTCTCAAGGTAATAAATACCTCATTAGAAACAGGTATATTTCCAACTGCTTTTAAAACCGCTGTTGTGAAACCTTTACTTAAAAAGTCAAAACTTGACCATACCAATCTGAGCAACTACAGGCCTATATCAAATCTATCGTTTTTGAGCAAAGTACTTGAAAAAGTTGTTTGCAATCAGTTAAATACCTTCAACGAAAACAGTATCCTTGAAAAATTCCAATCAGGTTTTAGATCAAATCACAGCACAGAAACGGCTCTAGTAAAGATAGTCAATGATCTCAGACTAGCTACCGACTCAAACAAAGTCTCAATCCTTATTCTTCTGGATTTGAGTGCGGCATTTGACACCATTGATCATAGCATCCTAATTCACCGCCTTGCGAAGTGGGTGGGTCTCTCTGATAATGCTCTAAACTGGTTTCAAACCTACATTACTGGCAGAGATTTTTATATCAGTCTAGGAGATCATGTATCTGAAAAACATGACTTGCCTTTTGGTGTGGCCCAGGGGAGCTGCCTTGGTCCCCTGCTATTTTCTCTATATATGCTCCCATTGGGAAACGTCATAAGTCAGCATAATGTAAACTTCCACAGCTACGCAGATGATACCCAATTGTATCTTTCTGTGGAGCCAACTAACCCAGATGGCCTTTGCTCCCTCACTGCATGCCTAACCTCCATTAATCAGTGGATGAGCAAAAACTTTTGAAACTAAATGATGACAAAACAGAGGTACTTCTGGTTGGACCAAAACTAAAGCGAGATATTATTCTTAGTAATCTGGGGAACTTGGCACACCAGGTCAAACCAAAAGTAACAAGCCTCGGGTGTCATCTTAGATGCAGAGTTAAGTTTTAAGCCCCATATCAGTAAAGTTACTCAGACAGCCTATTTCCACTTGAGAAACATTGCCAAAGTCATGGCCCTTTTAACTCAACAAGATGCAGAAAAACTAATTCAGCCTTTATCACTAGCAGGTTAGACTACTGCAATGCACTTTTCACTGGTCTTCCCAAAAACATCTAAAGAAATTGGCACTCATACAGAACTCTGCGGCTAGACTTTTAACTAAGACTAAGAAGAGAGACACATCACCCCCTGTGTTGGCTGAACTGCACTGGCTCCCTATTTCCTATAGAATTGATTTTAAGGTTATGTTAATTACTTACAAAGCTCTGAATGGCATAGCACCTTCATATATCTCTGAGCTTTTAATATCTTATCAACCACAAAGGAAACTTAGATCATCCAATTCTAATCTTTTAATCATTACCCAAAGTGCTCCACAAACAAAGTGGAGAAGCTGCGTTTATCCATTATGCCCCCAAACTATGGAACACCCTGCCTCTGTACATCAAGCAGGCGAGTTCAGTAAATATTTTTAAAAAAGATCTGAAAACATACCTGTACAGGAAAGCTTTTAGTTAACTCATCTTATCCTGTAGACTACATTTTCAGATTATTCTACATCTGCTACTATTGGAGGGCGCAGCCAGCCAGAAGCAGATGGGCTCCCCCTATTAAGTCAGGTTCTGCTCAAGGTTTCTTCCTGGAATATGGGAGTTTTTCCTTGCCACAGTTGCCATATGGCGTGCTTGTGGGGGGTAAGAGGGTTAAGGCTGCCAGTCTTATGACGTCATTTTCTATATTTTTGATATGTTGCTGAGTATAACATAAACAGCAAAGAAAAGTGATTGATAATGACTGACTGACTATTATTGTGTTACATGCTTCAAATGTAAAGCACTTTGAGCTGCATTCTGTGTATGAAAGGTGCTATACAAATAAAGCTTTATTATTATTAT
Source organism: Alosa alosa (assembly GCF_017589495.1). NCBI lineage: Eukaryota > Metazoa > Chordata > Actinopteri > Clupeiformes > Clupeidae > Alosa > Alosa alosa. The sequence continues at coordinate 35,905,472 of NC_063192.1, read as the reverse complement.
TTATTATTAACATGTGAAGTAAGCTACTTTTCTATGCTGATTGCTGGCAGTTAGCTAGGCCTACTTGTTAGCCTACTACTAGGCTGTAACATATGGAACAGGGACGTGTTTAAGAGGGAGGGAGAAAGAGAGGCGCTTACTTTAGGTTACAGTAGCCTACATTGGCAACATTTTCGCTATATATCAAGATTAAACTTAGACAAGAAAATGTTTCACTTTGCCATTTTCACAAATTTTAACCTAATATGGCATTAACTAAAAAGCACAATATTCAAAGCCAACTCTTAACATACCTCAAATTTGACGTTAGGTTTCTAACACGACTAACTTGTGACGGATGAAAATCAATCATTTCTCCTTTGTGTTGTCAGATACATCAGCTGTGAAGCCAAACATTAGGCCTATTACAGTATGTTTTGGTATAAACATAGAGCCTTCCATATTTGCAAGTTAGCCTACCTCAGTCTGTCTCATTTGATCTGGCACTTGCTGTTGGTCTGTCGCGTCACTTGGTAACAATGACTCGCGTGACGCATGCAACAGCACCTAAGCAGATTTTCTAAAATTGTAAAGTTAACTCCTTAATATCTATGAAAAAAATAAAAAGTCAAGTCATTTCAAGTCATTTGTCTCAAGTCTGTCAAGTCTCAAGTCATGAATAGCAAGTCAAAGTCAAGTCGAGTCTTTTATACATGTTGATCGAGCAAGTCTCAAGTCCTAAAACATGTGACTCGAGTCTGACTCGAGTCCCCCATGTCTGCTAAGCAATAAATAAAACATCAGAGATTTAGAATGAAAACATGAGATTTCACAAGAGATACAACACATACAATACAGCTAGTGAGGTGGGAATCAGAAGAGCCTGTAGGCCTACATAGCAGCAGTAGAATGGACAATAATGTGAAGAAATACATTACAAGGTAAAAGTGAGTTTACTAAAAGCTCTCATATACAGGTATGTTTTCAGGTCTTTTTTAACTCATTGAATGCCAAGCTGTTTTCGGAAGCTGTCCTAGAGTGCCAGCAATCTAGACTATTGTCAGTGGCGATTCTAGACATTTTTAACAAGGGTGTCACTAGTGAGGCACTGATAAATTCAAGGGTGGCATGAGGCAAAACATCCAGATAAACAGAAACAGGCTCAAGATGTGAAATTAGCATAAATACATTAGAGAAACCAGGCACCAAACACCATACTTAAATTGAAGGACAAAAAAACACAAATACCTTACTCTCACATAAAATAAATAAAACTTATTAAAGTTAATTATCTAAGTTGTCTGTCACTGGGCTATGCTGTGCTAAAACAAATTCCATCATGGGGATATTAAAATATATTCCATTCTATTCTATTCTATTAAATGATAGATATACAAATATACTCATCCAAGACATTTCCCCCCACAATAACTTATGCTATCTATGGCCATCTATTTTTGTAGCTGTTAAAATAATATTTGTTTATTATTTTATTAATATTTAATATTATATTGATATTATTGTTATTATTACTATTTTGATTAATATTGAGGATCATATTGGCCTATGAGGCTCCAGGGGTGCTGTTAAACATACCATTTTAACGAAGTTTGGTTTGGGAGGGACAGAAATACCTTAACAGAGCAAGCAGGGCTCGCCTTCTGTCTAACTCAGCTAGGTGACTTACAGTAAACACTGGCTATGTGCATATCACTTCACTACTTGAGAGTACACTGCATCAGGGCCAGCCCTAGGTAGCACTGCAGCTGCCTGGCTCATCTAGGCAGGGATGGGCAAAAATACATCAAAATGTATTTTAAAATAAAATATCAAATATACCCTAATTTTAAATGTATCAAAATAAACCAGTGGTCCCCAAACTACGGCCCGCGGGCCGAATACGGCCCCCCAACTCATTTTGGGTGGCCCCACAAAACATGTCCGTGGTATATAGCATCTGGCCCGCACGGGATTAGGCATACGACATCGTCAAACTATAACCTCCGTAATTTCCCCATTCACATGTAATACTCTTTTTGTCCACTGGTGGTTGTTTTGGGCGCTGTTTCACGTTTGCCATCGAAAACGGAATGAAACAATGTAAGAGGCCTATGCTGACTGCATCAGTGCTCAAAGCTAAAAGTTTATCAATTATTTGTTAATAACTAACTAACTTCTATTCAAGTCATATTTCTGGGACTTTCTGGGATAATTATTTCTATTTTTTATTCACACGTTCAAATGTTCATACAGAGTTCAAAGTTCTCATCAGGTGAGTGAAAGTTAGAATGGTGGTCATTTCAGATGTTCTATGAAGATCTAAGGTTCCTTTTGCATCTTCAAACGTATCATATTTGCTTTCCACCTTTCAAATGTTTTCATCAGTGATAAGCTTGCAAGAGCCTGTGTGTGTATTTCCATTGACATACCGGGAACCATTTGATGCGCTGTGCCCATGAAGAAGTAAGGGATAAGGGGGAAGAACGAGGAGTAGAGGCCGTTCACTGGAGGCAGGCTGGCCAGGAGGGCAAAGGCCATACCTGGAGAGGGGACAGAGAGAAGAGATGATCAAGTCCAACATGTCCGTTTTTATAACACGCGTTAGTTAATGCTGAATATGTTTCGTTTAGTTTAGTTCATTTTAAGGCAGACAGAGGCAATGGTGAGAAAAGCTAAAGTGGTGTTCCAAAGTGGTGACACTTGGTGTTATCACAGACGCTGGATGTGAACGGACCCTGAGGAACCTGGATGGTGCCGGCACTGACGCCACTGACCACGTCAGTCAGGAGGTTCTGCTTGGCGTTGTATTTTGGCAGCCATTGCAGCACGGGCAGGTGCCGGAAGAGAAGGGCCTTCAAACGACCCCCAGAACACCTGACCCGCAGAACAAACACACAATTACAGAGTTACAACAACCAACACGACAAACACACTTACAGAGTTACACCGACCCACATGACAAACGCACAATTACAGAGTTACACCGACCCCCACGACAAACACAATTACAGAGTTACAACGACCCACACGACAAACACATAATTACAGAGTTACAATAATTAAGCACAATTACAGTTACAACGACAAATGCACAATTACAGGGCGACCCACACCTACCTGACAAACACACAATTAGAGTTACACCTGACCCACATGACAAACACACAATTAGAGTTACACCTGACCCAATGACAAACACACAATTACAGAGTTACACCTGACCCACATGACAAACACACAATTAGAGTTACACCTGACCCACATGACAAACACACAATTAGAGTTACACCTGACCCACATGACAAATGCACAATTACAGACGCACTCCACACGACAAACACACAATTAGAGTTAAGCACCTGACCCACATGACAAACACACAATTAGAGTTACACCTGACCCACGACAAACACATAATTACAGAGTTACAACGACCCCCACAACAAATGCACAATTACAGTTACACCGACCCCCACATCAAATGCACAATTACAGAGACGACCCACACGACAAACACACAATTAGAGTTACACCTGACCCACATGACAAACACACAATTAGAGTTACACCTGACCCACACGACAAACACACAATTACAGAGTTCCAACTACTATCAGTCATGACTCCACTGCATGAACATATTAACAATACAGTTGTCATAGATGTACTCAAAACAAGTATTTTTTTGTTCTACATTAAAATGTATAATCTATTTGCAAAGGACAAAAGACACAAGAAAAACATGTGTAATAATCACTTGTGACTGTTTACATAAATAGGCTATGTTACCTGAAGGCTGTCCTAACTTTGTCGGTAAAAGGAAAAGTCCTTGATTTCCTGGTAAATGTTTCATCAAAGTCTGCCTGTGAGTAAGCAGGCCTGTCGATCACATAGCGTGGTCGGTCTTGAAGCATGATTCACACACATCTGAAGCCCAAAGTGTGTTATTGTATTAAGAGACATGATTCACATCTGAAGCCCAAAGTGTGTTATTGTATTAAGAGACATGATTCACATCTGAAGCCCAAAGTGTGTTACTGTGTTTAAAGGTGATTGTCATCACTGAGAGGAGATTGGAATACAGGCGTGATATTTTGGGGAGATATAAAAAGATTGCTGTATCATTTCTATTGTTTTCTTGCATTCAAATGTATACATTAAAAAGCTGTGCTTAAACAGTAACAACGCCTTGGAACAATTTAAATATTGTCTAACTTGCTGCTGTGTCCATCACAAAGTCCTTCCTTTCACATTGAAACTTATCTAGTTCCCTTATCTACCCTTGAGTTTAGCAGAGCCGTGCTACTGAAGAACTGATATGGGGAGTTAGACACACAAAGCAACACAAGACATCCGTCTGGTTCACCTTGACTGTGAGCACCAGAACTCTGACTTTGACATAATACGAATGGCAGGGATAAATAGTCTATGCTGTCATATATAAATAAATAGATCAATAAATGGTGTAATTTAGGCACCACTAAATGTATACCTGACACAATGCAACGTAATATTGTAAAATTAAATATCTAATAAAAAACAGCAATTATTAAAGATGATAAGAGAACTTAACAAGTGACTGTCAAAAAAAGAGCATCAGTCTACCGCCTATTATTGAACATGATACATAAACACATCTGAAACAGCCTAATGTGAGCCTTGCAAAACATGGCTTATAACAAAGTCCTGTTATATTGTACAAATATGGCATTTCACCTGCACATGTACGTACCTGGATTCCTTCCACTCAGACAGGTATCTGTGTTGTGCGGCTTTTCAGTGTGAACACCTGAATGTAAAAACTGTCCTTATAAAAACACTATGTGCCTGGGGGAGGGGCTTAAGAGGTCCATGTTTGCTCTGCTGCCACTGAGAAGTACAAATGTAACCAACGTCCCTATTCCGATGGAGAGGAATGCGCTTATTATAACGATATCTCACACACACCTAAGTGCTGATGGAGACGAACACGCTTATAACGATATCTTACACACACCTAAGTATTTCAAAGGGGTCACCGGACCACACAAATGTTGAAGTTGCTTATTTTTTTATTTCTGAACGGTGCAGGAAAAACTAATGTTTCGATGTAGGTTACATCTTCATCAGAGTGTCAGAGTGGGAATCGTTAGTTGCTTGGTGCACTGATGACCCCTTCCTGTTCATTGGTGACCCCTTTCTGTTCACTGATGACACCTTCCTGTTCACTGATGACCCCTTCCTGTTCATTGGTGACCCCTTCCTTTTCACTAGTGACCCCTTCCTGTTCACTGGTGACCCCTTCCTGTTCACTGATGTCCCCTTCCTGTTCATTGGTGACCCCTTCCTGTTCATTGGTGACCCCTTCCTGTTCACTAGTGACCCCTTCCTTTGCACTGCAAACTCAAAGAGCAGTTTGTAAATGAAAGAGAGAACACCTTAGAAGCTTCTGAAAACCAACAGAATCATCCTTTAATTCTTCACAGTCATCATACACACACACATCCTCAGCCACACTCCTTATGACCAATATTACAACTGCATTTCTTTTTGCATTTGCTAATAATAATTTGCTTTGAGCAGATGAACACAACACACACACACACACAAGTTGACCCTGTTCAGTACTGCATATAGCGAAACCATAAAAAACATTGACACAGAAAGCTGTGATACTATTATTGATTGCCCAGCACAATTTATAAAGACACAGAGGATGAGTACTTGTAAAGCAGATATTTTCAAACTGGCCTAAAAAAATCAACATATTACATTACACTAAACACATACAATTAAGCCATATAAACATGAAGGAAATTAGCACTGAACATCTGAATGTCACTAAATCTCAAAGTCATCTGTCAAGAGAACACACTTGTCAGTTTTGCAATGACATGAAAAGCATGATACAAGTCAGGCAACAATGTCCACATTTCTGGGTCGATTCTGATGCGTTCACATCATTAAATGGTGCGTTCACATCATTATCTGATGCGTTCACATCATTATCTGGATTAAATGGTGCGTTCACATCATTATCTGGATTAAATGGTACGTTCACATCATTATCTGATGCGTTCACATCATTATCTGGATTAAATGGTGCGTTCACATCATTATCTGGATTAAATGGTGCGTTCACATCATTAAATGGTGCGTTCACATCATTATCTGGATTAAATGGTGAGTTCACATCATTATCTGGTGCGTTCACATCATTACATGGTGCGTTCACATCATTATCTGGATTAAATGGTGCGTTCACATCATTATCTGGATTAAATGGTGCGTTCACATCATTAAATGGATGCGTTCACATCATTATCTGGATTAAATGGTGCGTTCACATCATTATCTGGTGCGTTCACATCATTAAATGGTGCGTTCACATCATTATCTGGATTAAATGGTGCGTTCACATCATTATCTGGATTAAATGGTGCGTTCACATCATTAAATGGTGCGTTCACATCATTATCTGGATTAAATGGTGCGTTCACATCATTATCTGGTGCGTTCACATCATTAAATGGTGCGTTCACATCATTATCTGGATTAAATGGTGCGTTCACATCATTATCTGGATTAAATGGTGCGTTCACATCATTAAATGGTGCGTTCACATCATTATCTGGATTAAATGGTGGTTTCACATCATTGTCTGGTGCGTTCACATCATTATCTGGATTAAATGGTGCGTTCACATCATTATCTGGATTAAATGGTGCGTTCACATCATTAAATGGTGCGTCTACACTGGCCTCTGGGACTTTCACAAAGACGTTTAACAGGTGAGCACAGCCAGACCCTCACCTGGGCATCACTGCTCCTTCTGCTTTAGACATACTGACGTATCGCACATTGCCAAAGACATTAGAGATTAAATTGAAATAATTACGAGCAACAATACACTGGATGTGCATGTAATTCATAAAGTGTAGACTTTCTAGTGCAAGACTCTTGTCCTTATAGAGACTTAGTATGGGGGACTTTCAATGATACAAACACAAAACTGGCACCAGTTTACCTGAAGTCCAGACCAAACACTGATAATCTCTTCCATTTTGGTGCACTCAGGAATTCTTTAGTGTCATAATAAGGAAGCAGTTGTCCAAGCTGAGGATTCACAAGGTTTAGTGACATAGTAGCACCAGCACTAAAAACAAAACACACAAGAAAACTAAAAACAAATCAGTTCCAACGGGCTGGAACCTTGGCGCTGCTCTGCATCACTTGAACACTAACACCTTTTTACATTTTGGATCTGACAGACAACATAATCCAAAGGATAACATGTCAACATGCAACATGGTCCTGATTGGTGCACCAAGCTCTTCTCTTGAAAAGCCCGTCACTTTACTTCCTGATTACGGGGGTCTCATGCTTTCTGTGGCACGATGGCAGGAGTAGTTACGTTTGATGACCAGCAGGAGTCCAGTGCATCTGGCACCTCTCCATTTTATGCTGTTTTCATTAGATCAGACTTTTTACACCTCTCCATTGGCTTTGGAGAGGCTTTGACAGCTCTCCATACTTTTGCTATTTCCAATAGATCAGATTATGGCTTTCTTGTGCATGTACAACACACCTTCTGAGCCTGCCAAAGAGGTGGCGTACACTGCCATAGGTCCACTGGACACAAAAGATAAGACACCTAGTCCCAGGGGCAGAGGAACACAGACTGGGGCAGAGGAACACAGACTGGGGCAGAGGAACACAGACTGGGGCAGAGGAACACAGACTGGGGCAGAGGCCTGATCCCAGGGGCAGAGGAACACAGATTGGGGCAGAGGAACACAGACTGGGGCAGAGGAACACAGACTGGGGCAGAGGAACACAGATCCCAGGGGCAGAGGAACACAGATTGGGGCAGAGGAACACAGACTGGGGCAGACGCCTGATCCCAGGGGCAGAGGAACACAGATTGGGGCAGAGGAACACAGACTGGGGCAGAGGAACACATCCCAGGGGCAGAGGAACACAGACTGGGGCAGGCGCACAGGTCCCAGGGGCATCCCAGGGGCAGAGGAACACAGATTGGGGCAGAGGAACACAGACTGGGGCAGAGGAACACAGACTGGGGCAGACGCCTGGTCCCAGGGGCAGAGGAACACAGATTGGGGCAGATCAGCACAGGGGAGGGGCTAGTGAAGGGGCAGTACTCAAACTCCAGCTCTGCTCAGGTCAGTCCAGTCCTGCCATCTTGAGCTCCACTCTCATATCAACTCTCCTCTCATATCAACTCTGCTTGGCCTGGTCAGCAGCTCACTCTCCAGACTCCTCCTCTCTTCAGGGAAGCGTCCAATCAGAAGTCACTTAGAATGCTGATGTCGGCGAACTCTTGGTGGTATCGATGGGAGTAGAGGCCCAGAAGAAACGCCCATTTCAGAGTCAGGAAGCTCCAAACGCAGGACAGATAGAAGCTGAAGGGGTCAGTCGGGACTGTGGACAACAAGAGATCGGTATGCACCTGGATAGTCATATGCTCCACTGTACTTTACAACACAATTACATACAAGACCAAAAATAGCATTTTGACTGTGTAAGGTTTCATATGTTTAGGAAATTCATATAGCATTTTGATTGTGTAAGGTTTCATATGTTTTGGAAATTCATTTGGCATTTTGACGGTGTAATGCTTGATGCTACACAAAGCAACAAAGTAGCAAAGCAGAAACTGATGTCATTTCACTGGCAAAATTGTACTAATAAATGAAGCTTTCCTGGCATATATGCAGCTATCGCTATCCAACTAAGGAGCTGGGCTAGTGTGTAGTAGCCTGTCTATTGGGGTGGTGGTAGTGTAGTGGTTAAGGAGCTGGGCTAGTGTGCAGTAGCCTGTAGGGTGGTGGTAGTGTAGTGGTTAAGGAGCTGGGCTAGTGTGCAGTGTAGGGTGGTGGTAGTGTAGTGGTTAAGGAGCTGGGCTAATGTGCAGTAGCCTGTAGGGTGGTGGTAGTGTAGTGGTTAAGGAGCTGGGCTAGTGTGCAGTGGTAGTGTAGTGGTTAAGGAGCTGGGCTAGTGTGCAGTAGCCTGTAGGGTGGTGGTAGCATAGAGGTTAGAGGTGAAGGAGCTGGGCTAGCATGCAGTAGCCTTTAGGGTGGTGGTAGTGCAGTGGTTAAGGAGCTGGACTAGCATGCAGTGTTAGTGTAGTGGTTAAGGAGCTGGGCTAGTGTGCAGTCGCCTGTAGGGTGGTGGTAGTGTAGTAGTTAAGGAGCTGGACTAGCATGCAGTGGTAGTGTAGTGGTTAAGGAGCTGGGCTAGCATGCAGTAGTCTGTAGGGTGGTGGTAGTGTAGTGGTTAAGGAGCTGGGCTAGCGTGCAGTAGCCTGTAGGGCGGTGGTAGTGTAGTGGTTAAGGAGCTGGACTAGCATGCAGTGGTAGTGTAGTGGTTAAGGAGCTGGGCTAGCATGCAGTGGTAGTGTAGTGGTTAAGGAGCTGGGCTAGCATGCAGTGGTAGTGTAGTGGTTAAGGAGCTGGGCTAGCATGCAGTGGTAGTGTAGTGGTTAAGGAGCTGGACTAGCATGCAGTGGTAGTGTAGTGGTTAAGGAGCTGGGCTAGTGGGCTGTAGTGTGCAGTGTAGTGTAGGGTGGTGCAGTAGTGTAGTGGTTAAGGAGCTGGACTAGCTGCAGTGGTGTGTAGTGGTTAGCCTGTGTGCAGTAGCCTGTGGTGGGTAGTGTAGTGGTTAAGGAGCTGGAAAAGCATGCAGTGGTAGTGTAGTGGTTAAGGAGCTGGGCTAGCATGCAGTGGTAGTGTAGTGGTTAAGGAGCTGGGCTAGCATGCAGTAGCCTGTAGGGTGGTGGTAGCATAGAGGTTAGCATAGCTGGGCTAGAGCAGTGGTGTGTAGTGGTTAAGGAGCTGGGCTAGCATGCAGTGGTAGTGTAGTGGTTAGGAGCTGGGCTGGTAGCAGTGCAGTGGGTTAAGGAGCTGGGCTAGCATGCAGTGGTAGTGTAGTGGTAGAGGGCTAGTGTGGTAGGTGGTGGTAGTGTAGTGGTTAGGAGCTGGGCTAAGCAGTAGCCTGTAGAGGCAGGTAGCCTGTGGTTAGGAGCTGGGCTGGCCTGTAGTATAGTAGTGGTTAAGGAGCTGGACTAGCATGCAGTGGTAGTGTAGCGGTTAAGATAGTGTAGTGGCATGCAGTAGCCTGTAGGGTGGTGGTAGTGTAGTGGTTAAGGAGCTGGGCTAGCATGCAGTAGTAGCGTACTGGCTAAAGAGCTGGGCTAGCGTGTAGTGGTAGTGTAGTGGTTAAGGAGCTGGACTAGCGTGTAGTAGCCTGTCTATTGGGGCGGTGGTAGTGTAGTGGTTAAGGAGCTGGGCTAGCGTGCAGTAGTAGTGTAGTGGTTAAGGAGCTGGGCTAGCGTGCAGTAGCCTGTAGGGCGGTGGTAGTGTAGTGGTTAAGGAGCTGGACTAGCATGCAGTGGTAGTGTAGTGGTTAAGGAGCTGGGCTAGCCTGCAGTAGTCTGTAGGGTGGTGGTAGTGTAGTGGTTAAGGAGCTGGACTAGCATGCAGTGGTAGTGTAGTGCAGCGGTCCCCAACCACCGGGCCGCGGGACATTCCTACCGGGCCGTAGCCTACGACATGAGTTTAAAAAAAAATGCATGCAAACTAAACTAAATTTAATTCGCAATAATGTCACGTTTTTACATGGCATAGGTCTATATGCAGTTGTTTGATTGCACGCATATTTGCATTTTGCAAGGTCTATTTTCTTACGTCTGTCTGTCCCGCTTCAACACTTTTACATATTGCCTTCAGCTGCGCAGCCTCAGGTCAGCTCACTTCACTTGATCAGTTCTTGGCGAGCGGTATGTCACACGAAGTTAGCTAAACTGCTAGAATGAGCAACAAAAACAAGCATCTTTAGCAGGTCACTGGCCAGAGTGTTTGAGTTGAGAGAGCCGCGCAGAGATTTCTTACAGAAAAAAGCTGCACATTTTAGTGATGAGGACTGGGTGTCAAAACTTCGCTTACCTGTGTGACCTATTCGGATTGCTTAATGACCTCAACCCGGTCCTCCAGGGAGAATGACGACTGTCTTTAAACTGGCAGTTGCTGCATTTAAAGCCAAGCTTGATTTGTGGGGATGACGAGTGGACCGGGGGTGTTTTTATATGTTCCAAACAGTAGTGGGGGTTTTGGGAGAGGGCCCTTTCTCTACTCGCACTGAGGCAAATGGGCCCTTTCTTCAAAGATCCACGGCAAACCAATGAGTGGTCCGCAACCCATTTGTCAATATCACCTTGTTGCGCAGTTTCAAATGAGTTTTAAGAGCCTCTCTGTTTTTGGATCTATCCCATCCTCCAAAGATCCAGGCGGCAAACCAATGAGACCAAATGGGTCCTGGACAAAACCCATTTGTCAATATCGAATAGTCCTAACTTGTCCCATGTTTTGTTCCCATATTTTGTTAAGCATGTTCACACGAGGAAGAGCAGTTGTTCAATATTCATAGTTCATATTGTTCAAATTCTTCAAGTTCAAATGTTTAAGAGATGGTCTTAACTGGAGTGTTCTATAAGCATGCAAACACATCATGAAACTGGCAGGTTTTGGATCAAAACCAAAGCAGAATATCGAGATAGCCGTAAAAGCCCTGAAAATGCGTTTCCCACCACGTATCTATGCGAGTAGTAGGCGGGGTTTTGGTTAAGGAGCTGGGCTGGCGATGCAGTAGCCTGGCAATGACTGCAACTAGACAAATTTGTTTTAATTTGTTAGGAGCTGGGCTAGCGTGCAGTAGTAGTGTAGTGGTTAAGGAGCTGGGCTAGCATGCAGTGGTAGTGTAGTGGTTAAGGAGCTGGGCTAGTGTGCAGTAGCCTGTAGGGTGGTGGTAGTGTAGTGGTGAAGGAGCTGGGCTAGCATGCAGCCTACAGGGTGAGTGTAGGGCTAAGCTGCACGGTCAACACTATGCAGGCTACATGGCTACTCACCTTCCTTTTGAGTGATGGCCAGGGTGAGGAAGACAGCAAAGGCCACCACAGAAAGCAGCGAGAAGAGCCCACTGATGAAGATGAAGAACTTGAGTCCCTTCAGCCAGGTGCGCCAGTAGTGCTGCAGGTACATGATGTGTGTGACGAGACACCAGAGCGCCAGCACACCTGAGACACACACACACACACACACACAACACAACCTTAAACATGTCCTCTTCACACACACACACACACAACACAACCTTAAACATGTCCTCTTCACACACACACACGCACACAACCTTAAACATGTCCTCTTCACACACACACACACACACACACACAACACAACCTTAAACATGTCCTCTTCACACACACACACACACACACACACACACACACAACCTTAAACATGTCCTCTTCCATGACACTGTACACCTCAAAGGTAACATTAATGATTTTCGGTTTGGATCTAAATTAATATTGTTTTCTAATTCTAAACCACATTTAATATTATTGGTCAACTATAAACACACTATAATATTGTAATACCACATGAACAGTGAAGTTACTGCTATTTTTAAACACAGTATTGTACTCCTACATCAACAATGTGTAGACTAGCCTACATGGTACAAAACTAGGGCAAACGCTACATCACTCAGAGGGACTTTTATTTTACCCTTTTACACTTTAAGGTCGGGTGCTTATTTCGTAAACTGTCTGCAACTCACGGGACATAGCCTCGGGTATCCCGAAAAGAGGAGCATGACTGCCTACCGAATACACTGATGCTCCACAATAAAGATTTTTTTTAACCTAGACTAGCCTACAACAAAGTACACTATTGTGTTATGACCACACCAGGCCCCATACCACACATAACATAGATTGCATTAGAAGTATTCGTATTTCCGCTAATCTAATGTAGTCCTACTTCTGTGAAGTTGTATCAAGCTAAACCAGCTACAGTGTACAGGCCTCTCTAAAACAAATACGAAAGAACGCAGCTTCTTTGCTTTATCCGGAGAATATCAGGGGAATTCCAGAAGCTGCTCATTTTTAGTATCAATACTACATATCAGGTTGCGTTACTGTATGAAACGGCCTTCTGAATATGCTGAAATCGTGCGCAACGGGAGGATTTCAGTCTTGCTGTCAACAAAACATCAAAATAGCCTAATCATTTCCAAGAAACCAGCCGTTTACTGATATGTTGTGTTGCTTACCTGATAAACCACCCATCGCCGCCGTCCATGGCTGTTTGAATACGACATTCCACACTACAAATGCCGAGAAGCCAACCAACATGCCGAAAACGGCATAACTAACACTAATATAGGTCCTGTTAAATGCCATTTAGGAGACTATATGATATTTTTAATGTTAAAAACAGGCCTACCAGTTAAGGAGAATGACGTAGCCTATTCAACTAACGTTAACGTCCTGGTAAGCCGCAGGGAGCTTACAGCATTTACAATTATGTAATAGCATAGGCAGAAGCCGTTTAGTGCTTCGTAAACAATACCGTCGCTTCGACGCAGTTCCCACGAGACTGTCAAACCGACACACAAACAGCTTCCTTTTACATCGCCGCAATTTCACCCACAGACCGGCAGACAGTGCAGACAGCGCAGGATCCGCGACTCAAAGTATCTGGAGCTTCTGAACGCCGAGAAATTAAAGATATTCAACGCGGGTAGAAAAAACAAAGTCTCTCAATTTTTCGTCTTCAACTTGACGCTGTCTACTTGACGAGTGCTACTGAGAACGGAAAAAGAAGGAAGTAGCCTAGCCTACGCAATGCACGCAAATATCTTGACGTGGGCCTAGTCAAGTCAAGTCATGTCAATTTTATTTAGCGCATTTCATGAGGTCATTCAATGTGCTTTACATAAACAAAAGTAAACAGGAAAAACTGATGAAAGTATAAAAGGGCAATAGTCAAAGAATAGTTTAAAAAGTAAAGAAGAAAAAAAGATAAGAAAAAAACATAAAACACACAAAGTAATAGTACATAAAAGCATAAAAGGTCAATAATTTAAGTGTTTAAAAAGTAATAATTAAAACATAAAAAAACAACATAGAATGATTATACTAGTCAAGCACCCAGTGCACAGCAGCACTCTATGGAGATTCTTGAAGTAGTTCCAAACTGTGCGAGCAACCGCGGCCGCGCACACATATTATTTATTTCCTTTCAGGGCCCTCATGGAGTATTAACACCCAAATAGTTAACACTCAGTTTCAGAGAAGGTAAATCTGGTAAATCTGTAACTCTCGAACCGTAAAGAACGAGCTGTTACACTCTGACTATATGTCCGATCTGTCTATTCTGTTAGAATGACAGCACAACTACTTCACAGAATCCCCCTTTGCCCAACTAAGGACAGCAATAGTAGCCTACTACAAGGAACAATAGTCCTCACCCGAAGATTGCTCTGTAAATTGAGTAATGATGATCTTACCACAAACTGGACATGTTACAAAGATTGCCCTTAGCAGACAATCAAAACGCAGCACAAAATCACATACAGGATGACATGACACACATACACATAACCCATGAATAATAGTCAGATAATAGTCAGAAATGATTAAAATTTTAGCTGAAAGACTTTCCCAGATTCAGAAATAAATAAGTGATAATGATCCTAGTCAAACACGCCGCCTAGGCTTTCATCACATAGGCAGACAAAAGAAAGAGTGTGAAATGAATAGTCCGTCTAAGGTTCTAAACGATTGCATGTAGGAAATATTGCTTATGACTTTATAGTCTGAATCTTAGTTTATTTGTGGCAAGAATATGCATTCACAAACACAGTAAGCTACAGACACACATTTGTTTTGTAACAAATTGCACATGTAGTGGTGTTGCTGATGTTAAGGCCCTATAACAAAGATATGTAGTGGTGTTGCTGATGTTAAAGCCCTATAGAACAAATATATGTTGTGGTGTTGCTGTTAAGGCCCTATAGAACAAATATATGTTGTGGTGTTGCTGATGTTAAGGCCCTAAGATATGTAGTGATGTTGCTGATGTTAAGGCTGTAACAAATATATGTCGTGGTGTTGCTGATGTTAAGGCCCTAAGATATGTAGTGATGTTGCTGATGTTAAGGCTGTAACAAATATATGTCGTGGTGTTGCTGATGTTAAGGCCCTAAGATATGTAGTGATGTTGCTGATGTTAAGGCTGTAACAAATATATGTCGTGGTGTTGCTGTTAAGGCCCTATAGAACAAATATATGTTGTGGTGTTGCTGATGTTAAGGCCCTAAGATATGTAGTGATGTTGCTGATGTTAAGGCTGTAACAAATATATGTCGTGGTGTTGCTGATGTTAAGGCCCTAAGATATGTAAAGAGAACAAGGGACCGCAAGACAGAGGAACAGAGGGATGTGGAGTGGAGAGAATGTGGGTATAGAGGACACCAAACAGACAGGAAAGATGATGATGATGATGATGATGATGATGATGACGACAAATCATAGGCTAAAGGAAAACAGTGCCAGAATACAGTTCCAGAAAGAAGGGACAGAAGAGAGGATAGATAGATAGATAGATAGATAGATAGATAGATAGATAGATAGATACTTTATTGATCCCTAGGGGAAATTCAAGGTCACAGTAGCATACAGACATACACACACACATTCACTAACAGCAGAAAAAGTAATTAAAAGTATATAATATAAAAAAAACACAACTAAGCAATAAGGACTGTAGAAGATAAAGAATATACTAAATATACTAAAATACAAATTATACTAAATAAAACTTAATCTAAATAAATTCTAAAAAACAGTATCCACATAGTGGGTGATTAATCAATCAGATGCGCTTGCAATGACTGAAGCAGGGATTGAGCCTGTGTCCTCTGTGCATAAGGTGCTCTTTGTGAAGGAGTGTCATGGTGATGGTGCAAATGAGTAAGTCAAACAGTGCAACAGTGCAAGAATAAAGTCTATATATCTATGTATAAATAACTATATTAAGAAAGGTAAAAGTGTGGTCACAGTTCGGCTGTGGCATGGAGGGAGGGGTTGTGCATATGTGCTAATAAAGCACGCAAACAGTGAGGCAGAAGACAATGGTAAAGTGGCTAGTGGACAGACAGTTCAAGACATGGAGGTGGTGAAGAGGCAGACAGACTATGTGGAGAAGTCTATTTCTCCTCTTCCCTTAAGTGATGCATTAAACAGTTCAATGGCCCTGGGGACAAATGACTTCCTCAGTCTGTCTGTTGTGCAAGGCAGTGAGCGAAGTCTCCAGCTGATCAGGCTCTTATGCTTAACAATAGTGCTGTGGAGTGGATGACACTCATTGTCCAAGATGTTGATCAGTTTGTTCAGGGTCCTTTTGTCAGATAGTGAAGTGATGCACTCCAGTTCAGCTCCCACTACAAAGCCAGCTTTCCTTACCAGCCTGTCAAGTCGCCC
Source organism: Alosa alosa (assembly GCF_017589495.1). NCBI lineage: Eukaryota > Metazoa > Chordata > Actinopteri > Clupeiformes > Clupeidae > Alosa > Alosa alosa. Next base: position 35,889,166 of record NC_063192.1, on the reverse strand, counting down.
CACATCCTTCTTCTTTGTGCTTCCTCCCCAGCATACCACTGCATAGAAGAGGGCGCTGGCAACAACAGACTGGTAGAACATCCTGAGGAGCTTGCTGCACACATTGAAGGAGCGCAGCCTCCTCAGGAAGTACAGCCTGCTCTGCCCTTTCTTGTAGAGTGCATCAGTGTTGGCTGACCAGTCCAGTTTATTGTCCAAGTGGAGACCCAGATACTTGTAGGTGCTTACCACCTCGACATTGACCTCATCAATGGAGACTGGTAGCAGAGCGGGCTTAGACCTGCGGAAATCCACCACCATCTCCTTGGTCTTTGAAGTGTTAAGTTGAAGGTGATTGAGTTTGCACCACTGCACAAAGTCCTCCACCAGGCTCCTGTACTCCTCCTCTTGCTCGTCCCTGATACACCCCACAATTGCAGTATTGTCAGAAAACTTCTGCATGTGGCATGACTCAGTGTTGTAGCAGGTGAACAGGACTGGAGAAAGCACAGTTCCCTGTGGCACTCCGGTGCTGCTGATCACAGTGTCAGAGAGACAGTTCTTCAGTCTGACGAACTGTGGTCGCTCCGTCAGGTAATCTGTGATCCAGGTTACCAGGTGAGCATCCACACCCATCTGCAAGAGCTTGTCTCCCAGTCTGAGGGGTTGGATGGTGTTAAAAGCACTTGAGAAATCAAAGAACATGATTCTCACAGCACTTTTCCCCTTGTCCAGGTGAGAATGTGTCCTGTGTAGAAGATAAGTGATGGCATCGTCCACGCCCACTTTCTCCTGGTATGCAAACTGTAACGGGTCTAGTGCATGGCGTACCTGGGGTCTGAGCATACCTAAGACCAGTCGCTGCATTGTCTTCATCACATGTGATGTGATGAATTTCCCCTTGGGGATCAATAAAGTATCTATCTATCTATCTATCTCTATCGATGTTAGAGCGACAGGTCTGTAGTCATTAAGCTCACTAGGATGTGGCTTTTTAGGGACAGGGGTGAGACATGATGTCTTCCACAGTGTTGGTCCAAGGCGTAGACTTAGATTGAAGATGTGCTTCAGTGGCTCCCTCAGCTCCGCAGCACAGGCCTTGAGTAGCCTTGGACACAGTCTGTCAGGCCCTGCTGCCTTTCTCGTGTTTAGTTTCTTTAGTTTAGCGCTCACTTGTTTTCCTATGACGATGGGGGGTGTAAGGGGAGGGGAGGGGGAGGGGTGCATCTGGGATCTGTGTGTCTGATGGCTGTTGACTGAGGTCGTTGTCGCCTCATTGTTCGTGATCGCCGTGTGGGGGACGGGTGCAATATCCAGTGATGGTGGTGGTACGATAGCCTGTGATGGTGGAGGTGAGTGTTGCACTGGTATTGAGGGGGGGTGGGGGCTGGGGGATGACCACCTCCTTGATGTCCCTACCAAGGCTGCCAGAGTCGTGAACGCCTCATCAGGCACAGGCAAGGAGGCGTCAGGCGGGGGCAGGGCGTGAGGTGATGGTTTAGGTCGTTGGGCGTGAGGTGTTGGTGGCTTAGGTCGTTGGGTGTCACCAGAATGCAGAGCTGGAGAGACTGGGAGGCTGGGAGGTGGGGGTAGGGCAGGCACGCAAACAAGAGCAGTGTCTGAGTCTGCAGGGGGTGGTGGACAGACCACCGCCATTGGAGCTGGAGCAGGACAGTCAAACCTGTTGAAGTGGTTCAACTGGTCGTCCTGTCCAGGTCCCCCTCCACAGAGCTGCTGCTCTTCTTCAGGCCAGTTGCGATTTTTAGGCCGTCCCATGACTCCTTCATGTTGTTTTCCTGCAACTTCTGTTCCACCTTCCTTCTGTAGTCCTCCTTAGCCTCCTTCAGCTTGACTTTGAGTTCCCCTTGCACGCGCCTCAGCTCTGCCATGTCCCCCTCTCTGAACGCCATCTTTTTCCTGTTAAGGGTCTTGACATTGCTGGTTATCCAAGGCTTGTTATTGGGAAAGCAGCGTACAGTTCTGGTGGGAACAACAATGTCCATACAGAAATTCAGGTAGTCAGTTGTGCTCTGTGTGACCTCCTCTAAGTCCTCTCCATTCTGTAGCACACTCCAGTCAGTACACTCAAAGGAGGGACAGAAGAGAGAAGAGAGGAGGGACAGAAGAGAGGAGGGACAGAAGAGAGAAGAGAGGAGGGACAGAGAGGAGGGACAGAAGAGAGAAGAGAGGAGGGACAGAAGAGAGAAGAGAGGAGGGACAGAGAGGAGGGACAGAAGAGAGAAGAGAGGAGGGACAGAAGAGAGGAGGGACAGAAGAGAGAAGAGAGGAGGGACAGAAGAGGAGGGACAGAAGAAAGAAGAGAGGAGGGACAGAAGAGAGGAGGGACAGAAGAGAGAAGAGAGGAGGGACAGAAGAGAGGAGGGACAGAAGAGAGAAGAGAGGAGGGACAGAAGAGAGGAGGGACAGAAGAGAGAAGAGAGGAGGGACAGAAGAAAGAAGAGAGGAGGGACAGAAGAGAGAAGAGAGGAGGGACAGAAGAGAGAAGAGAGGAGGGACAGAAGAGAGGAGGGACAGAAGAGAGAAGAGAGGAGGGATAGAAGAGAGAAGAGAGGAGGGACAGAAGAGGAGGGACAGAAGAGAGAAGAGAGGAGGGACAGAAGAGAGAAGAGAGGAGGGACAGAGGAATTGGGGACAGAAGGGACAGTGGAAAGGCCAAAGCAAAGTAAACAAATGAGGTGAAGAACCAATGTGGAAAAAATAGAGAATTAGCTGCACTAGCTGCACTTCTGGCCTTGAGCGTATAGTTCTTCACTTCAGTTCAACTCTTCTCTGTTTCAGTAAACACAGACACTCACACACACACTTACACACACACACCCCACACACACACACACACTCACACACACACACACACACACACACACACACACACACACACACACACACACACACACACACACACTCACACACCCACACACACTCACACACACCCACACACACACACACACAACCACCACCACACACCCACTGCTCCAGGGCACCTCTGAGCCAATCAGAGTAACAGGAAGCATGGGACTTGAACACTCACACACACTCACTCCAAATCAAACACACAGAAGAACGCCAAAGTCAGATGTTGAACGGACAAAAAGACCTCAGACCGAGAGGGAGATCACCAGCTGAGAGGAGTGAACTGGAGACTATTCAGAAGAGTATAGAGTAAGTCCAATTTATCTGTGGGCAGGAAGGAATATACCGCACTGGCAACATCCAAACTGTGTTATGCTGCTAACAGTTTTGAGACAAACCATCCCAGCGTCTTTCTTTTGATGTCATTTCCATTCAGTGAATAATAGTGCTTTCTACTTCTGTTTACATTTCTTAACATAAAGTGTCTTTCAACCTGACGTTTTGGCATCATATGGGGACTAAGGAACAGAGCAGCAACTCAAGAGGAATGTCACATTTGTCGTGTTTGTGGTGAGGTTGTCACAACCTAAATTGGTATATGAACTAATCAGAGCGAACAGGGTTGTCGAGTCATTTTAAATTTGTAAAGGTCAAATCACATAGTTAATGAACTTAGTGACGTTATTGTAAAGGTCAAATCACATGGTTAATGAACTTAGTGACGTTAACTGGTTGTGTAAGGAGACACTGTAGTCAACACATTCTCCAGCCTTCTGTGTTACAAATAACACCGCTGTACGTTGTGTGTGTGTGTGTGTGAGTGTGAATGTGAGTGTGTGTGTGTGTGTGTGTGTTTGTGTGTATGTGTGTGTGTGTGTGTGTGTGTGAGTGTGTATATGTGTGTGTGTATGTGTGTGAGTGTGTATATGTGTGTGTGTGTGTGTGTGTGTGTGTGTGTGTGTGTGTGTGTGTGTGTGTGTGTGTATGTTTGTGTGTGTGTGTGTGTGTGAGTGCATGTGTGTGAGTGCATGTGTGTGAGTGCTTGTGGTAAATGCAACGTGTTGCAACATTGTTTGCAAAACCAATATTTTCAAATGTCGTCAGCCTGTGTGACATGAGCGTGAGCGTGAGTGTGTTGGCCTGTAGATGGATTCTGATTGTGTGTGTGTGTGTGTGTGTGTGTGTGTGTGTGTGTGTGTGTGTGTGTGTGTGTGTGTGTGTGTGTGTGTGTGTGTGTGAGTGCGCCTGTTCCCTCCTGGATCCTGATTGTGTGTGTGTGTGTGTGTGTGTGTGTCTGGTCCCTCCTGGATCCTGATTGTGTGTGTGTGTGTGTGTGTGTGCCTGTTCCCTCCTGGATCCTGATTGTGTGTGTGTGTGTGTGTGTGTGTGTCTGGTCCCTCCTGGATCCTGATTGTGTGTGTGTGTGTGTGTGTGTGTGTGTGTGTGTGTGTGTCTGGTCCCTCCTGGATCCTGATTGTGTGTGTGTGTGTGTGTGTGTGTGTGTGTGTGTGTGTGTGTGTGTGTGAGTGTGCCTGTTCCCTCCTGGATCCTGATTGTGTGTGTGTGTGTGTGTGTCTGGTCCCTCCTGGATCCTGATTGTGTGTGTGTGTGTGTGTGTGTGTGTGTGTGTGTGTGTCTGGTCCCTCCTGGACCCCTTCAGCACTCTGGCCTCCCTCTTCCTCTCTTCATACAGCTTGTCCAGGAAAGAGAGCACAGGGGTCAAATACATAGAGCCTCGCCCTGGCCATTAACCAGCTGAAACACTGGCCCTCGCCCTGGCCATTAACCAGCTGAAACACTGGTCAGGAAGGAAGAGCTGCTCTAGCTGACAGAGGAACAGACACAAGGGAAGGATTCATGTTGACCATCCCTGAGGAGAGAGAGAGAGAGTTGTTATGTAATATGGCAAAACTAGACAATGTTTAGTATTAATGTCAGAAAGCCTTCTGTGCGTGCGTGCGTGCGTCGTGCGTGTGGTGTATAAAACACATACTGACACTGATGAGTGAGAGTCTGGACATAAACACCGGGCAGCCAGACAGCAGGATTCTAAAGGGAGGGGATGTTCTGCAGGAAACTCCACTCCCTCTCTCAGAGGAATATCAGTGTCACACACACACACAGATACACACAGAGATACAGACACACACACACACACAAAGACACACACACAGAGATACACACAAAGACACACACACACACACACACACAAACAACCAATTCCATTTCACTTTACCACAGTGATGAATTATTGTCTGTGCCCCACACACAGAAGACTTTCTGACATTAATACTTAACAATAACATTCACATAACATGCATAACTACATAACAACATTCTCTCTCTTTCTCCTCAGGTACAATTCACACACACACACACACACACACACCCTTTCCTATATCCTTTAGGACCAGTCATTTTAGGTGAGGTAATTTGTGTACTGGTGTTGTCCAGGTGTTTTTTAGCTGAGCAAAGATAAAGGTTTGTGTGAATAACAGAACAATCCTCCTAAGTTGAGTCAAGCCATGGATAGACAGGATGAGGTCTTGTGACTGAGCTCGGGGCCATTTGTTTACAGTAACTGCTTCATGCACTTGGCAGCTATGTACCATTGTGGCCAGTAGATGGCAGTGCTGTACCTGCACCGTGTACACAGCAGCAGTGGGTGTCAAAGCAGGTACTCTTACTGTAAAACGAATGTGTGTCCAGACAGGCACTCCTTGTGTTGAAAATAACTTGCGTTGTTACATCTCTGTGTCCAGATAGGGACAGCATGGCTTGAGTTCCTATAACACAACTTGTGTTAAAAACAACACAACTTGCGTTGAAAACAACACAAAAAAGTGTTGCTTTTTTTTACATCTCTTTGTCCAGATAAGGACAACATGGCTTGTGTTGTTTCCTTTTTTTTATTTGTTACACAATATGTGTTGAAAATAACTTGGGCGTTGAAAACAACACAACATGTGTTGCTTTTTAACACATCTCTGTGTCCAGATAGGGACAACACAACATGTGTTGCTTTTAACCCATCTCTGTGTCCAGATAGGGACAACACATTCATTTTAAGAGACGCCCACAGCCAGAGCAGGAGAGGCCTTGGGCCCACATGGGCTGGGGACGCTGCATGGAGCAGGAGTAGATCTGAGTGATTAGGCTGATTGAGCTTCCTCTCCGGATCTGAACCGTCTAAGACTCCAATACTTCTGTCATTTGTATTGTTTAAGTTAGAGGTGTGGTTTAATTGACTCAATTAAGCTTTTTATAGACAGTGTCAGGAGTACAAAAGACATGTGGTCAGAAGAATGGAATGAAGCTTAATGGGATGATAAACCCAACAAATTACGTCCAACCCAATGAAAAAAAACAAAAGTATTAAATCTCAAAGAACAAAACAAACAAAACAAAACACACAACATTTGTTTTTTTAGTGAATCACCTGAAAATGGCCCTGCGAGACAACAGCTGATCCCCACGATCCTATCTGCCACCTCCACACGATGCCTTATCGAAGGGAAACCTGCCGTGTTGACATTCCCCAGCATTACGTCGTAAAAGCAGGAGAACAAGATTCCTCAGCTCTGAGCAGCCAGCTGACTGGCCCGCCGAGCGGCCCGAGGAGCTTTAGAGCAGCCAGAGTCAAAGACGGCGGAACAGCAGAACATCCCTGCGTTAGCAGAACACAGCAGAACATCCCTGCGTTAGCAGAACACAGCAGAACATCCCTGCGTTAGCAGAACACAGCAGAACATCCCTGCGTTAGCAGCATTAGAACAACCGGAGTCAAAAACGGCAGAACAGCAGACCAGCCCTGTGTTGACAGCATTAGAACTTTGGCAGCAAGCGGCGGTTCTCTTGTCTTCCGTCAGACAGAAAGCCCCAGACATGTACGCTCTCTTACAGCGGAACCTCTTTGTGCATAGGAAGGTCAATGTTGGTAAGAGGCTGAGCTTGTGTGTGTGTGTGTGTGTGTGTGTATACAAGTGAGACATTATTTTGTCTTTAAATGTGTTGGTATCTCAGTGGTAATGTTGTCCTATGAGTACAGATGTTTTTTGTCAGTGTGTGAAAGTAAGTGTGAACACTGTTTATCGGATAACTTCCCAGGAGGGTGTGATTAACTGTGGCACATGAAGCATGCCATGCGCAGCAGGGGCACATGAAGCATGCCATGCCTAGTGGCTGTTTTGCTGTTAAAAGGTTGCTTTTGCCTTCACTAGATGCTATATTAGGCACGGCTGTTTGTGGATGCTATTTTGGGCTGTTTGTGGATGCTATATTGGGCTGTTTGGGGATGCTATATTATATTAGGCTGTTTGTGTTTTCTGGGTGGGATACTGGGTTTGCTGTGGGAGTCCTGCGAGTGAAAACACCTTCCATGGGATTCACCAGAGCGACCCGAAGCAGCCTGCACTCCCTTCTGGGATCGCACCTGTGGAGGGAGACAGACAGAGAGACGAGAGGAGGAGGAGGGGGAGGAGGAGAGAAAGAGGAGGAAGAGGAGAGGAGGAGGAGAGGGTTCTAGAGCAGTCTGCGCAAGTGAAACTGAACCTCATCATAAAGACACCTTCTCAACAACTTTTCTGTTCAATCTGGACCAGCAGAATTGGCATTAAGATCCACCAGATGTTTCCCTTGTCTACCTCCATAAACTTCAGGCTCTCGTGTTTTGCTGAATGATACTTAACTCAGCAGATCACACTAGATAACCAGAATTAGTCCCCAGAATTGTTAGTCAGAATGTAAACTTGGCCACGGATGGTAAGCACAATTACATCAGCTTAAAACTATCTAGCCTAGTATAACCTAAAACTAGCTTTATTAAAATGCCACACCTCATAGGTTACTGATTTTTATTAGAATAGACCTATAGATATTAAGATAATAAATCATTATGCGAGTACTTTTACTTTTAATACTTACAGTAGGCCTACATTTAAAATCAGGTACTTTTTACTTTTACTTAAAGGAACCATATGTAAGATTGTGGCCAAAACTGGTACTGCAATCATTTTCAAAATACTGAAGAGCGGTGTATCCCCTCCCCCTCCCCCCTGACTCGAGGTTGCACACGCGGATGGCGAAACACTACTGACTTCGTGATTAGTAGATAGGTGGAGGGTGGCGCATCAGGCCAAAACAAATGATAATATCCTGGCTGGACTACTGTTGTCAGTGATATGTAAGTATTTGAAATGAACATGATTTCTTAATGTCTAGTGACATATCAGGGCCATTTTATGATTAATTGAAATATTTTTCTTACATACGGTTCCTTTAAGTGTTGCCATTGTGGTACTTTTACTAAAGTAAATATTTCTCTGCTTATTTGTACTTTTACTTCCTTACTTTTACTTACTTCCTCCACCATGTGGTTTACTGAATGGGTTTACTGGGCCCAAGAGCTCAGGGGGCCCTGAAGCCCAAACCTCTGTGTGAAGTTGCTTCTTCTCCACCCTTCTCTTTTCACAAAACTCACCAGAAGTCATCATTTAATGGGTCATTTTTAAAAAAATCTTCTGTGTGAGAAGGCCTCAGGAACCCTCTATCTGAGGGGGCATCAGGGGTTCATAATCCATCCATGCCATGCCTATGTCCGTCAAAAGTTTGGAATACACGCAACAGGCTACAGCGCCAAGTGCCCACGGGGACCCAGGTTCGAATCCGACCTGCGGTCATGTCCTGATCCCACCCCATCTCCCTCTCTCCCACTCACTTCCTGTCTATCTTCACTATCCTGTCAGAATAAAGGCAAAAAGCCCAAAAAATATAACAAAAAAAAAAAAAGTTTGGAATACCCTAATTGACTGACTTAACTTACAACTTGTTTGTGATTTGTAATAATATTTTTACATGGTAGGAAATTTTTTGAAATTCTGTTTAGGGGTCCCTCAGACCGCAAAACAGATTTGGTCCTCCCCCAATGTTGACATCATGACTACGGCCTTGGTGTGGTAAATATGACATGCGATGTGGAGAGTTATTAAGCTGCGTCGTTAGCGTTACATAACCAGAGTGTCGGCTATGTAGGAAATGAGGGTGCTGGACTCTGCCATCATGCGTTGGTCAGGAAGTGCTGCCTTCCCGCCAGAGACAATGCTCAGGATCAGAACAGTGATTACGCAACGCTTGGCCCTCAGACCAGAGGAGTGAGACAACAGACCAGAGGAGCAGGACAACAGACCAGAGGAGCAGGACAACAGACCAGAGGAGGAGGACAACAGACCAGAGGAGGAGCAGGACAACAGACCAGAGGAGCAGGTCAACAGTAAATCACACTCGTCAACACTGACAACGGTGTGAGAGTGGCTACCATAGGTCTGCAGCATCTGCATACTGTTGCCCAGAGCCATATAAAGGTACCTGGTTATGGAACGCTAACATATGAAGGTACCTGGTTATGTAACGCTAACATATAAAGGTACCTGGTTATGTAACGCTAACATATGAAGGTACCTTTATACGGCTCTGCTGTAGCCTATAGCTACCATGCAGCCTCTGTGTACTGCAGCCTATAGTCGTGGGTACGAGCTCCTGGTGTAAGCGCAGGGTAAACCACATCCTGTTCGAGATGTTGGGGAGCTATCCGACATGAAAGTGAAAAAGCGCCTGTGTGTCTGCTTTCTTCTCTGAGCTGCGTCTGCCTCATCTTCTCTCTCTCTCTCTTCTCTCTCTCTCTCAAGTCTGCCTTGTCTTCTCTCTCTCATTGTGACTCTTCATCGTGTTCTCCGTGTTCTCATCGTGACTCGTCACTGTGTTCTCCGTGTTCTCATCGTGGCTCTTGACCGTGTTCTCCATGTTCTCCGCAGACTCCTCCGCTGCCATGTGCTCAGTAGACCCCTGCATCAGTTCATCTCTGCTGAGGCCCAGGAGGATGACACCAGAGGAGTTTTGGGTGAGTAACACGTATCCTCTCTCTCCCTCTCCACATACACACACACACACAGACAAAACACGTACACACACTACACACACACATATACACACACACACACGCACGCACATATACACACACACGCGCGTGCGCACACACACACACACACACACACACACACACACATCTTGTGGTTCTACAAACACACATCTTGGCACACACACACATATAATGTACACACAAACACACACACACACACACACACAGACACACACACGCACACACAATGTACACACACACACATATAGTGTTGAATACATAGTTACAACATTCACAGATGTGTTGTATAATGTAGTTAAATGTCTTATAGTTAAAATGTACAACATTATAGTGTTGTATAATGTAGTTAACGTTCTATAGTGTTGTATAATATAGTTACAACATTCCTATAATGTTGTAGAAGATAGTTAACAACATTCCTATAGTGTTGTATAATATAGTTACAACATTCCTATAGTGTTGTATAATATAGTTACAACATTCCTATAGTGTTGTATAATATAGTTACAACATTCCTATAGTGTTGTATAATATAGTTACAACATTCCTATAGTGTTGTATAATATAGTTACAACATTCCTATAGTGTTGTATAATATAGTTACAACATTCCTATAGTGTTGTATAATATAGTTACAACATTCCTATAGTGTTGTATAATATAGTTACAACATTCCTATAGTGTTGTATAATATAGTTACAACATTCCTATAGTGTTGTATAATATAGTTACAACATTCCTATAGTGTTGTATAATATAGTTACAACATTCCTATAGTGTTGTATAATATAGTTACAACATTCCTATAGTGTTGTATAATATAGTTACAACATTCCTATAGTGTTGTATAATATAGTTACAACATTCCTATAGTGTTGTATAATATAGTTACAACATTCCTATAGTGTTGTATAATATAGTTACAACATTCCTATAGTGTTGTATAATATAGTTACAACATTCCTATAGTGTTGTATAATATAGTTACAACATTCCTATAGTGTTGTATAATATAGTTACAACATTCCTATAGTGTTGTATAATATAGTTACAACATTCCTATAGTGTTGTATAATATAGTTACAACATTCCTATAGTGTTGTATAATATAGTTACAACATTCCTATAGTGTTGTATAATATAGTTACAACATTCCTATAGTGTTGTATAATATAGTTACAACATTCCTATAGTGTTGTATAATATAGTTACAACATTCCTATAGTGTTGTATAATATAGTTACAACATTCCTATAGTGTTGTATAATATAGTTACAACATTCCTATAGTGTTGTATAATATAGTTACAACATTCCTATAGTGTTGTATAATATAGTTACAACATTCCTATAGTGTTGTATAATATAGTTACAACATTCCTATAGTGTTGTATAATATAGTTACAACATTCCTATAGTGTTGTATAATATAGTTACAACATTCCTATAGTGTTGTATAATATAGTTACAACATTCCTATAGTGTTGTATAATATAGTTACAACATTCCTATAGTGTTGTATAATATAGTTACAACATTCCTATAGTGTTGTATAATATAGTTACAACATTCCTATAGTGTTGTATAATATAGTTACAACATTCCTATAGTGTTGTATAATATAGTTACAACATTCCTATAGTGTTGTATAATATAGTTACAACATTCCTATAGTGTTGTATAATATAGTTACAACATTCCTATAGTGTTGTATAATATAGTTACAACATTCCTATAGTTGTAAAATGTAAGTTAGAACGTTACAGTGTTGTATAATGTAGTTACGACGTTCCTATAGTGTTGTATAATATAGTTACAACATTCCTATAGTGTTGTATAATGTAGTTAGTTCACTACTAGTGCAGGATCGTTTCTCGTTATTGTTAGGATAATACCCACACACCTGAAAACACTTACAGAGAAAAGTCTGAAACTTAGTCACTTCAAATAGACCTTAAGTAAGCCAATGTGTACCTGTTCAAGTGTGTACTTTTACTTTGAGTAGCCGCGTACAGTGTTGTACTTGCCCATTCACTCCCCATGTCTAAAACCTAAAAGAGTTATTTTCAGTGTGCCAGGGAAAAGTATAGCACTAACCACAAGCCTGCAGACCCCTTCTGCAAGCAACGGAAGAGACACACAGAGACATAGAGCTGGGGTCGGGTCAAGGCTGCAAACATGAGGGGATATTTTATCTTTGCCCAGGAGGACATTTTCTGATGAGGTGACTAGGTGGCCAGAACCCAAGTGAAGGCAGGATCAGTAACATACAGTACTGTATTGGTCACTTACTACAGTTCTATTTGGCTTCTTTTTTTGCTCTTGTAAAACTTGCAGTTGTTAGAAAATCAACAACTTTAAGATGATTACTGAAGCATTTCTATGTTTGAGTTTCACATAAGACTCTCTGAGAAAATTGCAATGCAGATAGTACAGGTGTCCTTGTTTTGTATAAAGCACATCAGTGTGTTACTGCTGGTTTTGTATAAAGCATTATAATCATTTTTGCATTTTGGCATATGTGAGTTGTTTATCCCCAAGTGCTATGTCTTATTTAGCTTGTCTGTAGAGTTTGACAAAATGAGCCAAGTGTGAAAGCAATAGGCAAAAACTGTAATGTCTGATCAGCCTCCTCTCCTCAGGCTGAAGGAAGTGGGCTTCATACAGACATAAGTGGGTCATAGATATCCAACAGAACAAACAAAGGGACTCGTACTGACACACTATACACCTGTTTACGTAAGGCACTGGCTCAGACTCCAGCAGCAGTGCAGTAATGCAAATGTAATATTTTTATCAACATGTCTGAATACACCTCCCCCCACCACACACACCTCACCTACTTTTTTTTTGCAAAGTAAAGTCGTTAAAACAAGGCAGGACTCTCAGAAGGTCTCCTCAAGGTTTGTCCACCAGCTGCAGTGTACAGATAAGGGTTAAGGCTAAAAGCACTTCAAACATTTGTGCTCCTCTCCCCCACACATACACAGAAGAAAAGAAAGAGCTTAATATAATTAGCGTGTTACTGTCTCTCCGTGAACACTTAATTACATCAGAAAATCACATTAGTAGGCTATATTCTTTTAATATCGTAAAAACTTGAAAGAACTGCGGGACTGTCTATGCTCTGTCTGAGTTTACTGAAAGCTGTGAACATTTGTCATGGAAACTGAACAGACAACCTTTGAAATGTACCTTTCCTTTAACTGGATGGTTGCTAACTTTTCTGAGATAGCCTATCTCACATCTCACTTTCAAGTAAGAAACTTCTCACTTTTAAGTAAGAAACTTTCACACAGGTAGTAGCCTACAAGGGCCTAAATCAACACGACACAGAGGAGCCAGTAGCGCCTCTAGGTTAGTCTGGAAACATCACGTGTTCAGGGTCCCCTGATAACCGCTCCTGTAGTCGTCTGCAGCGCAAAACATAAACCACCACAGAATTATCGGTAAAGGAAGGCACATCACTAAGCAACTATAGGCCTGCACGTAGCTCAATCCCCAATCATAATTTTAGTAAAATATTAATATTTTGTGTAGGTCTATGCCATTGGCTCACTCATTTAACATACCGTAAAGGTTTGAAGGAGAAGGGCACTTTTGAAATCCTAATTTAAATTCAACACAGCATGTTATATAGCCTGTAGGCTATGTACTGTAGCCTATGTACAGTACAGTATGCTCAATAAATCTTCCGCTGTGAAAGTACACCGATTACTGCGCTCACTAAGCAACGGAACAAGTGCGACCACGCAAGCTGGAGAGCAGCGAGGCGCGCCCACGGGATGGGAGGGTGAGTGGGCACGAAGGCAGGCTCTATTTCTTGCTAAATGACTTGTTTGAGTTGGGCTCGAGCGCAGCATACTCCGAGACAAGCAGACAGCTCAAGTAGACAGTCCACAGGTGCTCGTAAGCGACCGGGAGTAACGACGGCACGCACAGGGACGTTCTTGATCGGAATGCGATGTACTGGTCCGAGATGACACGATGTCGGATGCTTTTAACACAGATGATGGAATATGTTTTGGGAAATTGTTTTCTCTCGTCTTGTACCAATCTGACCGCCCGTTACACAGAAGAAGGGTCTGTTTCCATGTAATGTTCTGAGGCACGGAATGCTCTAATAATCCGGCGAAGACAGCGCAATAATCATGCATCTCTTTCGGAGCTACACCTACCAGGTTTATCCTGACCGCTTCTCTACGGACACACAGACTATTCGCGGCATCAGCTGGGTAAGCTGTCACTCTTCAATCAGTCTGCTTCAAGTTTGTGAGACAGTAAGAGTGAAGGAGGGAGGGGCTTAGATATGTTTATCTCCTTCTATCGCACAGACCAGAGCAGTGTCTTCAAAACCCTGATGTTTGCGAGCAATATAGATTAGTTTGAGAAAAGTAAGCTATGGAAGTTATGGTCTAAATGTTCCCAACATTACTGCCCTGCTGTGGATATTTCTTGATGATAGAATACCAGCCTTGAGTCTTTAAATTCTCTGTGAAAACTTTCACTTGTATTGACTATAGTATGAACTTGATACACTCACAGGGCAAGCAGCTACAGTTTTACCCATAGAGCAGCTAAAAGGCACGGAAGGCAATGACATTTATTGGAAACATCATGGCTACCCACTACACTCACACACACACACACACACATACTTTTGCTTTGTTTTCCTGACTGCCCAACGAGTGTAGAATTTGAGGAGGAGTGTGGTGTCGGTGTGTGGGAACTACAGGGGCCGAGATGTGAGTTGAGGACGAGGGGGAGGGTGGAGGGAGGGTAGGGACACCAGTGCAACATGTGCCTCTACACCACGGCTCACTAATGGGGCTCCACACCACGGCTCACTAATGTGCCTCCACACCACGGCTCACTGATGGGGCTCCACATCACGGGGAGGGGGCTCGTGGTCCGCACAGCGCTATTGTCTCCGTGTGGGCGTGGGTGCAGCGGAAGTGTGCGGAGAGTTGTTCTTCTGCCCCTGCAGGAGCCTGGTTAATAATAGCATATTGTGTATTGGCCTCCTCTCGACTCTGGAGTAAACTAAGAAGAGTGAGAAAGGGCAGCTCCTTAGCCACAGGAAGACCTAGATGACCGCACTTCTCATTCTCTGCTATATTTGTCCTGTCTTGACCAGACGCACACGTGCATGTACATTCCCTTCACACACAAACAATCCGAGACACCCACACACACATAAACAATCAGAGACACACACACACACACACACACACACATAAACAATCAGAGACACACACACACACACACACACACACACACACACACACACACATGAACAAGGAGAGTCATCAGCACTGGACACTGAGCTACTGTGTCTATCAGTGTGTGTAGGGGGCCAGTGATGTGAGGCTGCGCTGGTGATGGTCAGAACTCAGTCAGTTGTGTTGTGTACTCCCAGTGCTACTGGTCACTGGTCATTTGCCTGCTCATTAGATAGATAGATAGATAGATAGATAGATAGATAGATACTTTATTGATCCCCAAGGGGAAATTCAAGTTCAAATTCAATTACAGGCGCCCTCACAGTTTACACACCAGAGTGGAGCAAGCTGAGCAAACAGAGTTGGTCACAGTTGATCACAGTTGATCACCGTCATGTTACTGTTACAAACCCAGTTGGCACCTCAATTAGCTTGGCTAATTACTGCAGGAATATTTCAAACGTCACGTCGTCACCCTGGACCGTCATGTTGGGCCGCCTGGTCGTTCTCATCAAGGCCACTTCAAACATGCGCAGAACAAAAGCACTAGGTCTATTTGAAGCAGCCTCACGCTGGGCACTAATTCCACATTGGGAATGGGACGTCTGGGGGGGCTCCAGGCGGCTGGTGGTCACTAAGACCTTAAGATGGGGGCCTCAGGGTCAGTGCCTCGGCATTCCAGCACTGTGGGCGATGACATCGGGAGGTAAACCAGGAATAGACCGAAATACCATTCGGTCATTAGGGGCGGCTAGTACAGATGAGAGGGACGTTGTTGATGTCAGGCATGTCCACCGCCACGGCACGCCACGGCACGCCACGGCACGCCACGGCACGCCACGCCACGCCACGCCACGCCACGCCACGCCCCTGTCTAGGCCACGCCACGCCACGCCACTCCTCGCCACGCCACGCCACGCCACGCCACGCCACGCCACTCCACCGCCACGCCACTCCTCGCCACGCCACTCCTCGCCACGCCCCTGTCTAGGCCACGCCACGCCACGCCCACGCCCGCCACGCCACGCCACGCCACGCCACGCCGCCACGCCACTCCTCGCCACGCCACTCCTCGCCACGCCCCTGTCCAGGCCACGCCACGCCACTCCTCGCCACGCCACGCCACGCCACGCCACGCCACGCCACGCCACGCCACTCCTCGCCACGCCCCTGTCTAGGCCACGCCACGCCCCTGTCTAGGCCACGCCACGCCACCACGCCACGCCACGCCACCGCCACGCCCTCGCCACGCCACGCCACGCCGCCACGCCACTCCCCGCCACGCCCCTCCACTCCACGCCACGCCACTCCTCGCCACGCCACGCCACGCCACCTCGCCACGCCACTCCTCGCCACGCCCCTCCTCGCCACGCCACTCCTCGCCACGCCACTCCTCGCCACGCCCCTGTCTAGGCCACGCCACGCCACGCCACGCCACGCCACGCCACGCCACTCCTCGCCACGCCACTCCTCGCCACGCCACGCCACGCCACTCGCCACGCCACCACGCCACGCCACGCCACGCCACTCCTCGCCACGCCACCTCCGCCACGCCACGCCACTCCTCGCCACGCCACGCCACGCCACGCCACGCCACGCCACGCCACGCCACTCCTCGCCACGCCACGCCACCTCCGCCACGCCACGCCACCGCCACGCCACGCCACGCCACGCCACGCCACGCCACACGCCACCGCCACGCCACCGCCACGCCACGCCACGCCACGCCACCTCGCCACGCCACGCCACGCCACTCACCACGCGCCCTGTCTAGGCCACACCACGCCCCTGTCTAGGCCACGCCACGCCACGCCACGCCACTCCTCGCCACGCCATGCGCCACCCACGCCACGCCACTTTCGCCACGCCACGCCACGCCACGCCACTCCACGCCACGCCCACCGCCACGCCACGCCACGCCACGGTACTCCCCACCACCCCATGCCACGCCCCTGTCTAGGCCACAGTCCAATGTCCAGTGCCTATTTTTACAGTGTGTTGGCATAGAGAAAAAAAACACAAGAGTGCTTTAGAGACCAGTGCTGGTGGACTTCTGCTTTTTTTGACCTGTTGGCCAGTGCCACAGCTAGAGGTTGTTCTAAGGTGCGTCATGTTTGAGAATTAGCAGCGAATCAGCAAGATCCAAATGTCCCGCTGCCTGTTTTTTTGTCTCACCAATCAGAAGTAATATTGTGTACCCTCTGGCTCCCTGGGCACATGTGACCATGCAGGAACACGTTGGCACAGTTTACTCAGTTTACTCAGTTTACTAAATTTACTCAGTCAACAGAACGAGAGGGCGGAGAGCTCTCACCTTCACACGCTTCAATGCCCCTGAGTGGAGGTGGCTGTGTGGATGTGTGTGTGTGTGTGTGTGTGTGTGTGTTAAAGAGAGGCAAAGGTCCATCTCAAGCCTATGGCCCCTAAAGTGTGTGTCTTAGGTATCCCTGGGCCCCTGTGTCCTTTAACTCTGAAGTGGTTGAGAGTGTCACACAAACACAACAAGCACAAATGTTCGCACATCTGTAGAAATTAGACATATGGATGGGTAGTAGAAATGAGACAAATGAGACGTATGGATGTGCAGTAACAATGAGACGTATGGATGTGCAGTAGAAATGAGACGTATGGATGTGCAGTAGAAATGAGACAAATGAGACGTATGGATGTGCAGTAGAAATTAGACGTATAGAAATGAGACGTATGGATGTGCAGTAGAAATGAGACGTATGGATGCGCAGAAGAAATGAGACATATAGAAATGAGACGTGGATGTGCAGTAGAAATGAGACATATGGATGTGCAGTAGAAATGAGACGTATGGATGTGCAGTAGAAATGAGACGTATGGATGTGCAGCAGAAATGAGACATATAGAAATGAGACTTATGGATGTGCAGTAGAAATGAGAAATATAGAAATGAGACGTATGGATGTGCAGTAGAAATGAGTAATTATTTCCACCCTAGAGAGATGAGAACATTGTAAATGTTATTAAAAAGTGTCTTATTGACATCAGAGTGTATTTCAGAACACAAACATTAGCCGAACATTGCCTAAAAGTTCATTATTTGTGACATGCTCGTGCATGGTGTTTCAGTGATTTATTGCATTTTTTGCTGATTCTCGTCTGTTAAGTTTGCTAAAAACACAGATGTGCATAACAAATGTCAGAGTCCAAATGTCTGAGACCAAGTGTTCTGCAGACAGCACCTGCCCTCCATGCTGGCCTTGCCAGAAGATGTTACACTTCATCCAGACACACACACACACACACACACACACACACACATACACACACACACTTCATCCAGACTCCTGAAATCCAGCTTCACTCACAGATTCAAACCGTGGCAGTCGTCCACTCGTGCAGCAGGGAGTTTTTGCCCAAGTGGTTTGTGCATTGTGTGGAGTGGTGGCCAGCACAGGCCTTGAGCGCGGCACCGACCCCGCGGGCAGGAGATTGGCCACTCGAGAGCCCAGTTCTCATTCACACTTCGGTGCCCAA